>NW_022161437.1:0-16151 GCF_008728515.1 Papio anubis
ATGGGGGTGATAGACCACCATCATGCTAAATAATAGTTTCATTGCCATCTGCAGAAATGCTGTGATTGCCTTTATGCCGACGCAGTTTGACATGGCTGAATTTAGTTTGAAAATTTCCATATACACTTCAATCTGTTACAAGGTATTTATGACTCTTCCCTTTTACTTCTAACAACAATTGTGGCCCACTACCTCTACATCTTGTCCACTCTAGTTGGGAAACACCTCCGGACACATCGGGGATGGGGCATAAAGATAATGTACTTGGCAGAGTTTCATTAAGTACTGCAGTATGATTTATACTTAAAACTTTGAGCCACAATAATCATAGTAAAGGCAGAGATATGACTATGGTTATAGCGAACACCCCAAGACTCGTGAGAAAGATGCAGACAATGTGGACTACCCCAAGACATATAGGTAACCCTTCAACCCCAAATTGATATGTACTATTTACTATGCCAGTGTCTAATTCAGGATCCTGGTTTAAAAAAGGCAATGGCATCCAAGTAGTATCATTAGTAAATACTAGGACTTCACTGTCTCCCCAGGCCACACCTTGATATAAGGGTGGAAAAGGAATATAAGCCCAGTATGTAAATTCTCCAGCTGTTACCTGACAATTTACTATGGCCAGCATAGCCAGGAGTAAAGTCAGTGGGGTTTTGGGCTGCCCAGATTGTTGAACAACCCCTTCAGCTTCTTGAGTTAATTTTTTCAGTTGTCCCCATGTCGGGGGCTCCACACGTCAAGTTCCAAAGGTGAATGTTCTCTGAGCACTCAGAGTTAGCTCCTGGAATTCCATCAGGAACTCTTCGGATCGTCTCCTCTTCACCATGGCACTGTTTCAACCCTTGAGATGGAAACCACTCGTCGCCGGCACCTGTACGGACAAGAACATAGCCTCGGCCCCATTGTAAAACTTTTCATTTTAAATATTTCCCTTTTAATGAAGGATAATGCACCCACATATTACTGTTTTGCAGCTTTTCTAAAGGCTGTTGAAAATGTTTCACCACTGCAGACTGCTGTAATTGGTGGCAATGGTTGAGAAAATTTAAAGTAAAAAGGGCTTTCAGAATTTGATGTTTTGGGGAATCTCGCCCATCTCCCCTTTTTTGTTTTAAAACTTGTAATTTTAAGGTAGCATTGGCTCTTTCAGTAATTTCTAGACCTTGACTGTTAAATGGAATACCAGTGGAACGATGAGTATGGTATAAAGAGAGGAAGGCAGCCAATTTGCGAGAGCAATAAGCAGGGGCATTATCAGTTTTTAATTCAGCAGGGACTCCCATAACTGCAAAGCAAGTAAGTAACATGAGTAATAACAGAACCACCCTTTTCAGAGGCTAATGGCGTAGCCCACTGGAAATGTGACCACGTATCAATAGTATGATGAACATATTTTAAATGACCAAAGGAAGGAACATAAGTTACATCCATTTGTCAAATATGATTTTTGTTGAATGCCTCGAAGGATTAATACCCGGACTTAAAAAAGATGCGATAATAGGAGCACAAGATGGGCAGGCTCTGACAATAGCTTGGGCTTGATGGCGTGTTATAGAAAATCACTGTTGTAATCCTAAACTATTAGTATGATGTAGTTGGTGCTCATCCTGAGCCCACTGGACACTGCCAATAAATAAAGAATCAATCTATTGCCAAAAGATAAAGGTCCTGGCAAAGCTGAATGAGAAGGAATATGAGTGATAAAAAGGGGGACAGTGCGGGAAGTTAGAGTTACAAATAATAAAGAAAATAATTTTTGTAAAGGAGTTTGAGGAAATAATGGTAAAGAAATCTGAGAAATATATTTAGTTACATATACAGCATAATGGGAATCACTAACTATATTACAAGGGGTTTGAGGCCAGTCTTGTAGAACCATAAGAATGGCAAAAAGTTCTCCTTGTTGTACTGATTCAAATGGATAGTGAGAAATTTTTGAATTGTATGAAGTCCAGTATCCAGCCTTTCCATTGCCTGAAGCATCAGTAAAAAAGGTGGGACCTTTAACTGGAGTGTAAGAGATAGGATTATATGGCAGTAAAGAATATTGTTGCAGAAAAGCAAATAATTTATTACTAGGATAATGCTGAGAAAAAGAACCAGTATACTCAGCATAAGCCACTTGTCAACCGTTATGAATTTCCAACAGAGATTCAATGTATTGATTAGATAATCAGGTAATAATTTTTATAGGGTCGGCACCAAGCAACTGACGAGCTCGATGTCATCCTTTAATAATTAATTCAGCCAATTTATCAATATATGGGTGAATTTTCTTAATGGCTTTAGTAGCCAAAAACAGCCACTCTAGAATATTATTATCTTGGTGTAAATGGCCATTGGCGAATGGGGAGTATGAAAAAGACACAACAAAAGTGGAAGATTGGGTGCAATATAATCAAGGTGGGCTTCACTAATTCTATTTTCTACAAACGACAATTCTTTTGCTACAGGGGATAAAGTCCCAATAGGTTGAATACAAGTATTTACAGTTCTAAGATCAGTTAATAAGTGCCATTTTCCATTTTTTTTTTTTTTTAATGAGACAAACACAGGAATTCCATGCAGAAGTACTTGGTTTAATATGCCCCTCGGCCAATTGTTCCTTAACTAAATTCTTTAAAGCCTTACATTTTTCTTTAGATAATGGCCAGTATTCCACCCAAACAGCAGTTGTAGTTTTGCACTTCAATTGTAAAATTTGAGGCTTGTGAACAGTGGCTAAGAGTTTAAACGTGTGTAGCCCATTTTGAACACCATATTTTTGGCAGCTGAGGAAATATGAGGAATGGTTAAAAAGTCACCAAATTGTTGTAAAATATCACGGTCCCAAAGGTTAATATTAATGAGAACAATATAAAAGAACACTTTTCCTTGTTGTCTTTCAGGTCCTAGACAGCTCAGGGGCTTGACACTTTGGTAGACTATAGAAGCAGTACCTAGGCCAGAGAGAGTAACTGATACTTGTTTCTTTTTCCAATGATCAGGCCATTGAGCCAAACATATAATAGATACATCCGTTCCTGTGTCGACTAATCCCTCAAAAAGAATCCCATTAATTTGAAATGAACATAAAAGTTTTTTATCAGAAACTAAAGTTTCCCAGAAAACAGTTTTCCCAGTACTACCGAAACCTAGTTGACGAGACACATCTCTAGATAAGAAAGGAAAAAAAAAAGACAATAAAAGCAATTGTGCAATACATTTCCCTGCCTCTAGGCACATAAATTGTGAGACTTGTACCATAATAAGGATTTCATCAGTAAAATCAGGATCAATAATTCCTGGGACCACCACTAACCCCCGCATAGCACTGCTGCTTCGACCTAGTAAAAGTCCTACATGTCCCTTTGGCAAAGGACCACACACTCCGGTAGCCAACTTATATATTCCTCCATTAGGAGATAAAGTATAAGGTTGGACAATAGCTAGGTTAGCAGCGGCACTCTGCTTAGTGGCAGCATAAAGCTGAGAAACTCAGGTAGGGTAAGATGTCTTTAAGGAGGACTCGAGGTCATTCCTTGATGCTGTAAGCCACTGCTCACTGGGTACGGGAGTAGGCCTGCATTGTAGTTGTTGGGGCCCCAAGCCTGCAGGCCCCAGCTCCTGTTTCCTGAGAGGGGTGACAATACATTCCCACTTTTATCAGTTTTTGAACAGCATTCATTGGTCCAATGTCGACCCTTGCCACATCGTTTACACATATCAGATGGTAACCTTTTTTCTTTTAGAGCAGAAGAGCTTAAATTTTTCTGGCATTTCTTTTTAAAATGACCAAGTTTCCCACAATGATAGCATATAACTTGTTTAGAAATGCATATTAAAGCCTTAGAAAGTGCCCCAGCAAACAATTGAGCATTGTAAAAAGCTCCTCCAACACCTGCACAAGCCCAAATGTATTCAGCTAAATCAGCTCCACTAGCTTTTAGAGGACGCAGCAATTTTTGCACTCGGGATTAGCACTCTCAAAAGCCAGAGTATCCTAAAGAATTTTAGCAGCAGGGCCGGAATGTCCAGTCTTTAATACAGCATCTTGAGGACGGGCTACAAAATCTGGATATGGCTCAGTGGCTCCTTGTAGGAGCTTTACAAAAGACAAAGAAGTTTTACCCGCTATTTCAACCTTAGTCCATGCTTTTATAAGCAAGGCTTTAATCTGAGTGAGAGCAATATCATCTAGGCCTGCCTGAGCATTAAGAGTGGCGTATTGTCCGAACCCATAAGCTGCTCTTCAGTAGGTCCTGCGGGATTTCGGGTAGCATTTTTTCTAGCTTGTACTCTTACTTCCTCCCACTACCAACTTTTTAATTGAAGCCATTGCGAGCGATCAAGGACAGCCTGTTTCAACGTTTCCCAGTCAATAGGAATCATCATATGTTCTAAAGAGAAGGAATTGAGAAGGCCAAGAATAAATGGTGACTGAGGTCCATGATTAGTATTTCTTTCAAAAATTTAAATTGTAGGGCTCTAAAAGTCACATTCTGGCCACTGTTTGGGAACTAAGCGTTGGGGCCGAAAGCAGCCCGTGTTATTGGGAATAAATCTAATTCCTCGAAATCATCCTTTTCCTTCGATTCCTTCTTTTCTCCTACAGGAGGAAGAGGCACAGAGAAAACCTGACCTGACATAGACAAAGAGGTTGGAGGTGGAGGCAAAGGGAAATCCTTTTAGCAGAAGGGAAGGTAACAGGGAAGGCTCATGGCGGAGAGATAGGAGAAACAGGAGCAGTGGTATCTTGCAATTTTAACAACTGTTGTAACATCTCTAAAATGCGCTGCAAATCAGAATTTCCTTCAGATAAAGGAGGCATTAGCTCTTTTTCCAATTCCTTGTCCTCAACAACTGGGGCATAAATATGTTCCTCTCTAAGATCATTCCTCTCTGAAGCTTCAGATGCCTCACCTCCTGTGACAGTATCCCCATGCTCTGAGTCAGTTTCAAGTAACTCTAATGCCTGAGTAATGGAACTACACAAAGTCCACAAAGTCAGACGCATCATTTGCCCTCGCTGATGAGCTCGACGCAGGACTTTAACCACCTGTAACCATTCCTTTCTATTTAACTGCACTTTGGTTTGATATTGAAACCAATAACAATGTTGTTCAACATGGGCAAACAATCACTGCAAAGTCTTATGTTCCTTAACTAACTTCTACTCCCATAGACATCAACAGTCCCTGGAGTAACTGCAAATATTCAGAGGCTAGAGAGGTGCAATTCCCCATAATTTTCCCGTGGGTTCCCCTTTCTTTATTTACCTGCCCAGGGTGTTCCCCCTCTGGTTCCTTGCTCTCGTGGAGCCACGGACCCTGCTCGCTGCGCCAGATGTTGGGGTCCGTGTGTTTCCTAAACAAAGGAATGAACACACAAGACAACACAAGACAAGACAAACATGGCAGCCGCCTCGAATGGCATGCTCTATATTATACAGTCGTTTGTGGAATGTTGCCGAGTCACAAGACACATTGTTGGTTTTCTGACCTTTCCCTGACTGTCTGGATTTTCAAGATGTTTACACATAAACAAGCCCCAAGGCCCTGCTTCGTTTGCAAGAGCAGGACTTATTGAGGCTTTATCCTGCTTCCTTTGGGAGGAAGCAGGACTTAGTGAGGCTTGTCCCTGCCGTTTGGGAGAGCAGGACTTCTCGGGGAACACCCTGTTTTCGCGAGCCACGTAGTCTCTACACTTTAAGGACACTTTACTTGTTAAATCTTGACTAAATGTGCTTCTCATTTTAATACTTAAAATAAGGTGGGTTAGGACAAGCGATTCAGTACCTCCTGTTAGTAGCAGCCACTCTTGCTCCAAGTTATTCGTTTCTGTGAAAAAATAAGTATTCATTAGTGTAATAATAGAATCAAGATTACAAAACAGCTTCTATTTGAATATAAAGAGAGCTGTTCTTTTAAAACAAACGTTTCACAAAAGAAAATTATGAGAAATACAATTACTCCTTGAGAGAAAATGAAGCTGTGGTAGAATTTTTGTTGTGTGGATTTTATCGGTAATTAAAACATAACAAAACAACAACAACTCTTCTACAAGCTGAATGAACGTGTTTAGGTTTGTTTTATAACATGCCATTTAATTTTTATGCTACAGTTTTTTACTAAAATATCTTTCAATTTAGCCATTAGAAAAGTAGATTTAAAAATACATATACCTAGGGACTGCCTAAATAACTATGAAGAGTCAATGCACAAAATAATTTAATCTTGTTTTTCAGAGGGCTGAGAAACCACACTTCATTACCACAAAATAATTTTTAAAACTCACAGGTGTTATAATGTATGTAAGCACACACGTGTGTTTGTCAAATACATCAAGTAGAGTCATATAAATTTGCTAATTTGAACTTACAAACAGAATTTACTTCTAAGTATATAATTACTCCAAACAAAACAAAACAAATCTAATAGCTGTACAATTACCTGACTAGAAAGCAAGAGCGCAGGAGCACTTTCATCTTGAACAAATAACGCCTCTATAACTTCCAGTTCTCTTTTTAGCTGTGACAAGGGCTGCCATTTCGCTACAAATAATAAGCACATTCCTTTCCTTTCAGGTACACTAAGATAGGGAAGCTAGATGCAGACATGGGGGATATGCCTGCAACTCCAGAAAGATGTATGAAAACAGACATATAACTCTCTCTGTCAGATAACCACAACAAAGAGACACAGAAGTCTAAGCCTCTGATAAACTCTGTGAGACGAAATCTTGAAAAACTCTTAGTCTGTTCACAGAATGTGGCTCTGACTTAACCTGGCCAGCCACTCCTCTCGCATTGATTCAAAATAAGTATGATCTCGGCTCACTGTCCCTGTTGCCTGTCAAGCCGTCCTTCAGGTTCCTCTCCTCTTTCTTTAATTCTTACATCTGGTGCTGAAACCCAGGACTGGTGTTGGCGGCATAGGCCCCCTTGGATCCAAGGAAGCTGTGAGCAATGGCAGCTTATCCTAAGTTAACTCATGGATCCTGAGTGTCTCTGGCCATCTGCACCATCTTTTCTCTCATTTTTACCCTTCAAGCGATTTATGTGAGAAGGACAACTGACCTGAGGGAACTGGAAGGCTCAGGCCAGGGCTCTAAAACCTCAAGTCTCAGAAATTCACCTGTAACGACCAGTAATAGATATTTCACTTCCTAACACTGATTCCCTCTTTCCTCTTCTCTCATTCTCTCTCTCTCTCTCTCTCACACACACACACACACACAAACTCCCACACACACACACACATTCTCTTGTTCTCTCTTCCGCAAACCGGGCGGTGCGCTGCCATTCCAGCTTTGGGCATCAATATACAACACTAATTCAGCCCTCTGGTAAAATCTACCTTTTCCTGGCTTTCTCCTGGTACCACAGAATGTCCGGCCTACTCTCCAATTAATTCCTTGAATGCCTAATGGGACTAAGCCAGAGGAAACCTTGGGGACACACAGTGCTTTCTCTGCATAACTGTCCTCTTTCAGAAAGAGGATTCTGGGTCTCTGGCTATTGTCTTGGGACATCTAGAACAAAACAGAGGTTTTGCAAATACCTTATAGCAAGTCCAACTTCCTAGAAATGCTAACCATTAAGTACATGAATGTACAAATATATCACACACTTGTATCCAAGGGAAAGGTTTTGAGTTACTGTCATTTACAGTAAAAACAAAAAAATTAATATGTTTTACATTAACATGAAAAATTGCTAAAAGTTACATTATTACACATAATTGAAAGTGGTAAACATACATTTTCATGTAAAGTGGAGTACAAAAACAGGAAAAATTAAAAATTGTAAGAAGACATAAATACATACATTTTGATTAAAAATGTAAAAATTGGTTTGGGAAGACACAGAGCCAGCTTGAAAAGATTATTTTTTATTTTCTTTCCCCAGTGGCATCTGAAATGCCAGAAAGAAAGAACCATTCACTCCCTTGAAAGCGGGGAGAAGCCAGAGTGCCAGGTTGTGCTAGCACAGTAGATGTCACTCCCATGAAGCCCAACAAGCTAAAATCCACTGCTGATATGAACATTTTGTTGGTTTGAAGTCAACCTGGGATGGCAGGTTGTTGGGGACAAAGGGGCACCACCACCAATACAGGAGCATTAAGTGGTTTTCCCTTCACAGTGTAAACAAAGCCACTGGGAAGTCACCACAGCTCAGCAAAGCTGCTGTAGACAGACTGTCTGCCTAGATTCCTCCTCTCTTGCCAGGGCATCTCTCAAAAATGGCAGCAGCTCCACTTAGGGGCTTACCGATAAAACTTCCATCTCCACGAAACAAGCACCTGGCAGAAAGGCTGACTCCAGGCGTAGCTTCAACAGACATAATCCTTCCTGCCTGTTGAAGGGTAGTCTCGGGGCCTCCAGCTGGATAAATGATTCCCATGCTTCTTGACTGGGGGACTCCTACCACCAGGCATCGACAGACACTTCAAACAGGAGTGTTCTGGCTGGCACCTGGCGGGAGCCCCTCTGGGATGAAGCTTTCAGAGGAAGGAACAGGCAGCAGTCTTTGCTTTTCTGCATCCTCTGATAGTGATGCACAGGAAAAACAGTCAGAAGTGGACCTCCAGAAAATTCCAGCACACTTGCAGCAGAGAAGTCTGACTGTTACAAGGAAAGCTAATGAAAGCATAACCATCAGCATCTACAAAGGGTTTTAAAGTGAATCTAAATCGCTCAGAAACCAATCAAAAGTGCCCAACATCAAAAAAAAGGACCAAAAGGTATATAAATGCATAAGAGGAAAAAAAGAAAATAAAATGAAAAAAGAGGCAGGCGAACGAAGGTTCAAAAATAAGAACAAAAAGAAAGGCAAGGAGTCAGGGGTGCTGGCTAAGAATAACCAGTTCAAAGAAAATAAGCCAGATGGAGCTGAAAAAACATAGAACAAAGACTGTGTGAAACATAAACAAGTATCAATAATAAAATCCCGATCAAGTGGAGACAGAGTGGTAAGTTGTCGACAATGAAATAGAGCATGGAAAAAGGTTAGAGAATTAATAAAAATGGATCGCTCCCGTCTCAACAAATATAGGACCTTGTGAAAAGACTAAACCTACTTTGTGATGGAGTCTCACTCTGTCACCCAAATTGGACTGCAGGGGTGTGATCTCGGCTCAGTGCAACCTCCTCCTCCTGAGTTCAAGGTTTTCTCCTGCCTCAGCCTCCTGAGTAGCTGGGTTTACAGGCGCATGCCACCACACCTGACTAATTTTTTATTTTTAATAGAAACATATTTTTCATGTAGGTCGCCATCTCCTGACCTCATAATCCACCCATCTCGGCCTCCCCAAGTGCTGGGATTACAGGCATTAACCAACATGTGCAGCCTAAACCTGGCTCTTCTTTTTGTCCTGGATATAACTATAAGAGTTTTCTACTCTCTCAGCACTAACTTCCATTACATTGGTCATAAACATACTCCCTAAAGTATGATTATTGCTGTATCAGAAACATGCAAACTTTGGTCTCCTTTCCATCTCTAACCAAACTGTAGGGGAGCTTGCTATGAGCAGAAAGGGGTGTATCAGAGATTCACTGATCATAACAAGAGTTTTGATGTCACATTTCAGCTAAAGTGCCAGCTTCACAGTCAAATGTAACCTAAGGATGGGGAAGAGTGAGTCCTTTGTAGTTCTTTTAGAGAATCGTGGAAGTATAGCAGCTGGCATATGGCTCTGTGCCCAGTAAACACCCAGTCTTATTATTAGTTATTTCCTGAGGCTTTGTGTTTTATTTCAGCTAAATGCTGATATTCATGGACTCATATAGAAGAATAGGTAGCTAAAAACGAATGTTATGGTAACTTTTTGTATTTTCCAGGGTTCTTGAAGCTCTTGAGATAAATAGTGGCAGAAAATTCATCACTTTTTAAAGTAATTCTCCTTGGAGATGGTGGGGTTGGGAGGGGTTCACTAATGAGCAGATATATAACTAACTAATAAATTTGATAACTCAGCTGTTCCAAACAATAGATGTGGAATTTTTAAATCATATTTGAAAGGGATTGACATTTTGTTATCATGCAGATTTGTGACATGGCAGGTCAGGAGAGATTCCGAAGCCTGAGGATGACATTTTACAGAGTTTCTGACAGTTGTCTGCTTACTTTTAGTATCAACAATCCACAAAGCTTCCAGCACACAACGGGAAGAAAGAATCTTCACAATTATTCAGGACGTGGGAAGAACACTAGAGCTTTCCTTTCATGATTGTGGATTCCAAGACTGGCATGAGTGAACGCAGGTGTTTAGAGAACAAGTGAAGCTTTTGCAGCGAGAACAGTGACTATCCTTTGTGACAAGTGTAAAAGATAACACAAATGTGACAGCAGGCTTTAAGGAAGTGGTCTTTCAAAGAATACTTGCACCTGAGGATATGTCAGATCACTTGATGAACAAAGGCATGGTCAATCTTCACTGAAAACCCAAGCCTAGCCCATCTTGCTGTTGAATGATAAGGCAGATGAATTCTAACCAACTCACACATGTCCACAAAATCAACAAAGACATGGAGAAGAGAATTACGTTGCAGGGCGTGTTACTTGGCAAATAAAATTCAACGAATGTATATTACTATGTTATTAGTGGGAGGGAGAAGGGACACATCCACTCATGGAGGAATATATTTTCTCTGTAATGGCTACGTATATTTATAAATTGTAATGGTTGTCTGAAAACGTTTCTTTGATTTGCA
The DNA here is from genome assembly GCF_008728515.1 of Papio anubis. NCBI lineage: Eukaryota > Metazoa > Chordata > Mammalia > Primates > Cercopithecidae > Papio > Papio anubis. Next base: position 10,708 of record NW_022161437.1, read on the forward strand.
AACACAAATTAGAGACCTAATAAATGAGATGATCAAGACTTTAATTATAATTAAAATAAGAAACTTGGGGGCGGTTCCAAGATGGCCAAGTAGGAGCAGCTCCAGCCTCCAGCTCCCAGCGTGAGTGGCACAGAAGATGGGTGATTTCTGCATTTCCAACAGAGGCCTGCCCATCCTACTGGGGCATGTTGGAGAGTGGGCGTGGAACAGTGGGTGCAACCCATTGGAGTGAGAATTGAAAGCAGTGCAAGTGAGGCATCACCTCACCTGGGAAGTGCAAAGAGGAAGGAAATCAGACACACAACACCTGAAAATCAGGTGACTCCCACCCCTAATATCAGCTTCTCTAAAGGTCTCAGGAGAATGGGCATGATTGGGAGATCATATCCAGTGCCTGACTCAGAGTGACCCACACCCATGGAGTCTCCCTTATTTCTAGCACAGCAGTCTGAGATCTAACTGCAAAGTGGCAGCGAGGCTAGGGGTGGGTCACCCACCATTGCTGAGGCTTGAGTAGGTAAACAAAGTGGCCAGGAAGCTCAAACTGGGTGGAGACCACTGCAGCTCAATGAAGCCTGCCTGCCTTTTTAGACTTGACTTCCAGGGATAGGGCATAGCCAAACGAAAGACACTAGAAACATCTGCAGATTTAAATGTCCCTATCTGACAGCTTTGAAGACAGTAGTGGTTCTCTCAGCACGGAATTTGAGATGTGGGAAAGGACAGACCGCCTGCTCAGGTGGGTACCTGACCCCAAGTAGCCTAACTGGGAGACACCCCCCAGTAGGGACAGACTGACACCTCACACTTCACATGGCCACATACCTTCTGAGATGAAGTTTCCACAGGAGTGATCAAGCAGCAACATTTGCTGTTCAGCATTATTCACTCTTCTGCAGCCTCTGCTGTTGATACTCAGGTAAAGAGGGTCTGAAATGGACCTCCAGCAAACTCCCACAGACCTGCAGCTGAGGGTCCCGATGGTTAAAAGGAAAAGTAACAAACAGAAAGGACATCCACACCAAAACCCCATCTCTATGTCACCATTACCAAAGACCAAAGGTAGATGAAACCACAAAGATGGAGAAAAAGCAATGCAGAAAAGCTGACAATTCTAAAAATCAGAGTGCCTCTCCTCCTCCAAAGGAGGTGCCTTCCAGCAATGGAACAAAGCTGGATGGAGAATGACTTGGATGAGTTGAGAGAAGAAGGCTTCAGATAATCAAACTTGTCTAAGTTAAAGGAGGAAATTCAAACCCAACACAAAGAAGCTAAAAACCTTGAAAAAAGATTTGATGGATGGCTAAGTAGAATAACTGTTAGAGGGAAGTCCTTAAATGATCTGATAGAGCTCAGAACCGTGACACGTTGAACCAGTGACAAATGCACAAGCTTCAGTAACTGAGTCGATCAACTGGAAGAAAGGGTATCAATGATTGAAGATCAGATGAATGAAATGAATTGAGAAGATTAGGAAAAAAAAAAAAAAAAAAAAGATACAAAGAAATGAACAAACCCTCCAAGACATATGTGAAAAGAACAAATCTACGTCAGATTGGTGTACCTGAAAGTGACGGGGAGAATGGAACCAAGTTGGAAAACCCTCTGCGGGATATTGTCCACAAGAACTTCCCCAACCTATCAAGGAAGGCCAATATTAATATTCAGGAAATACAGAGAATGTCACAAAGATTCTCCTCGAGAAGAGCAACTCCAGGACACGTAATTATCAGATTCACCAAAGTGGAAATGAAGGAAAAAATCTTAATGGCAGCCAGAGAGAAAGGTCAAGTTACCCACAAAGGGAAGCCCATCAGACTAACAGAGAATCTCAGCAGAAACTACAAACCAGAAGAGAGTGGTGACCTATATTCAACATTCTTAAAGAAAAGAATTTTCAACCCAGAATTTCACGTCCAGCCAAACTAAGTTTCATATGTGAAGGAGAAATAAAATCCTTTACAGACAAGCCAATGTTGAAAGATTTTGTCACCAGGCCTGCTCTACAAGGAGCCCCAGTTGTACCCAAACATGGAAGACAACCAGTACTAATTGCAAAACGTGCCAAAATGTAAAGACCATCAATGCAAGGAAGAAACTGCATCACCTAATGAGCAAAATAACCAGTTAACATAATGACAGGATCAGGTTCACACATAACAATATAAACCTTAAATGTAACTAAGATAAATGCTCCAATTAAAAGACACAGACTGACAAAGTGGATAAAGAGTCAATACCCATCAGTTTGCTGTGTTCCAGAGACCCATCTCACATGCTGAGAGACACATAGCCTCAAAATAAGGGGATGGAGGAAGATCAACCAAGCAAATGGAAAACAAAAAAGGCAGGAGTTGCAATCCTAGCCTCTAATAAAACAGACCTGAAACCAACAAATATCAAAAGAGACAAGTAAGGCCATTCCATAGTGGTAAAGGGATCAATGCAACAAGAAGAACTAACTATCCTAAATATATATGCACCCAATAGAGGAACAACACCTACATTCATTAAGCATGCTACCTCAGACTCCCATAAATAGACTCTAGACTCCCACACACAATGATGGGGACTCCAAAACACCCAACCGTCAATATGACAGCTCAGTGAGACAGAATGTTAACAAGAATATACAGGAATTGAACTCAACTCTGCACTAAGTGGACCTAATAGATGTCTGCAGAACTGTCCACCCCAAATCAACAGAATGTACATTCTTCTCAGCACCATAGGGCAATTATTTCAGAAAAATTGACCACAGGGGTTGGTAGCCAGCACCAGCAAAATGTGTACAAGAAATGAAATTATAACAACGTCTCAGACCACACTGAAATCAAACGAACCCAGGATTAAGAAAACTCCAATCAAAACTGTCTAACCATATGGAACTGAACAACCTACTCCTGAATGACTACTGGGTACATAACGAAATTAAAGTGAAATTAAAGCAGAAATAAAGACGTTTGAAACCAATGAGAACAAAGACACAACATACCAGAATCTCTGGGACACATTTAAAGCAGTGTGTAGAGGGAAATTTATAGCACTAAATGCCCACAAGAGAAAGCAGGAATGATCTAAGATTGACAGAGTACCATCACAATTAAAATAACTAGAGAAGCATAAAATACATTCAAAAAGCAGAAGGCAAAGAAATAACTAAGATCGGAGCAGAACTGAAGGAGATAGAGACACAAAATACCCTTCAAAAATTCAGTGAGTCCAGGAGCTAGTTTGTTGAAAAGATCAACAAAATTGATAGACTGCTAGCAAGACTAACAAAGAAGAAAAGAGACAAGAATCAAATAAATGCAAGAAAAAACGATAAAGGAGATATCACCACCGACCTCACAGAAATACAAATTGTCATCAGAGAATACCACAAACACCTCACAAAAATAAACTAGAAAACCTAGAAGAAATGGATAAATTCCTTGACACATACAATCTCCCAAGACTAAACCAGAAAGCTGTTGAATCCCTGAATAGACCAATCCATGAATAGACCAATAATAAGCTCTGAAATTGAGGCAATAATTAGAGCCTACCAACCAAAAAAAGTCCATGACTGATCGATTCATTGTCGACTTCTTCCAGAGGTACAAGAAGTAGCTGGTACCATTTCTTCTGAAACTATTAAAATCAACAAAAAAGAGGGAATCCACCCTAACTCATTTTACGAGGCCAACATCATCCTGATACCAACGCCTGACAGAGGATAAAGGCTAAACAAAAAGAGAGAAAGGACAGGACCTGATGAACATATCCTCGATGAACATCGATGCAAACATCCCTGCAGCCTGGCAAACCAAATCCATGCAAAGCATGATCAAAGAGCCTACCCACTGATCAAGTGGGCTACTTCTATCCTCGATGCAAGTCTGGTTGAACCAGTGCAAACGTTATCCAGCATATAAAGAGAACCAAAGACAAAACCACATGATTATTCCCAATAGATGCAGAAAAGGCCTTGACAAAATTCAACAGCACTTCATGCTAAAACTCAATAAATTTGGTATTGATGGAAAGTTTCAAAATAATAAGAGCTATTTATGTCAAACCCACAGCCAAAAACATACTCAATGGACAAAAACTGGAAGCATTCCCCTTGAAAACTGACACAAGACAGGGATACCTCTCTCACCACTCATATTTCACATAGTGTTGGAAGTTCTAATGGAGCAATCACTTAAAGAGAGAAAGAAATAAATTGTATTCATTAGGAAAAAGGGGAAGTCAAATTGTCCTAGTTTAGATGATGTGATTGTATTTAGACAATCCCATTATCTCAGGGCCAAATGTCCTTAAGCCGAGAAGCAACTTCAGCAAAGTCTCAGGATACAAAATCAATGTGCAAAAATCACAAGCATTTTTATAAACCAATAACAGACAAACAGAGAGTCAAATGAAGAGTGAACTCCCATTCACAATTGCTTCCAAGAGAATAAAATACCTAGGAATCCAACTTACAAGGCATGTGAAGGACCTTTTCAAGGAGAACTACAAACCACTGCTCAATGAAGTAAAAGAGGACACAAAAATGTGGAAGAACATTTCATGCTCCTGGATAGGAACAATCAATATCATGAAAATGGCCATACTTCCCAAAGTAATTTATAGATTCAATGTCATCCCCATTAAGCTACCAACGGTTTTCTTCACAGAATTGGAAAAAAACTGCTTTAAAGTTCACATGGAAGGAAAAAGAGCTCACATTGCCAAGACAATCCTAAGCCAACAGAACAAAGCTGGGGACATCATGCTACCTGACTTCAAACTATATTACAAGGTTACGGTAATCAAAACAGCATGGTACTGGTACCAAAACAGAGATAACAGCAATGCAACAGAACAGAGCCCTCAGAAATTATGCCACACATCTGCAACCATCATCTTTGACAAACCTGACAAAAAAAGAAATGGGGAAAGATTCCCTATTTAATAAATGGTGCTGGGAAAACTGGTTAGCCATACGTAGAAAGCTGAAACTGGATCCCTTCCTTATGCCTTATACAAAAATTAATTCAGAGACACACACAGGCTCAAAATAAAGGGATGGAGGAAGATCTACCAAGCAAATGGAAAACACAAAAAGGCAGGGTTTTTAATCCTAGTCTCTGATAAAACACACTTAAAACCAACAAAGATCAAAAAAGACAAGGCCATTACATAATGGTAAAGGGATCAATTCAACAAGAAGAGCTAACTATCCTAAATATATATACACCCAATAGAGGAGCACCCACATACATAAAGCAAGTCCTTAGAGACTTACAATAGACTTATACTCCCACACAATAATAATGGGATACTTGAATATCCACCTCTCAACATTAGACAGCTCAATGAGACAGAATGTTAACAAGGATATACACGAATTGTACTCAATTCGGCACAAAGTGGACCTAATAGATATCTGCAGAACTCTCCACTCCAAATCAACA
>NW_022161438.1:0-16107 GCF_008728515.1 Papio anubis
ACCATATGACCCAGCCATCCCATTACTGGGGATATACCCAAAGGATTATAAATTATGCTGCTATAAAGACACATGCACACGTATGTTTATTGCAGCACTATTCACAATAGCAAAGACTTGGAATCAACCCAAATGTCCATCAGTGACAGATTGGATTAAGAAAATGTGGCACATATACACCATGGAATACTATGCAGCCATAAAAAAGGATGAGTTTGCGTCCTTTGTAGGGACATGGATGCAGCTGGAAACCATCATTCTTAGCAAACTATCACAAGAACAGAAAACCAAACACCGCATGTTCTCACTCATAGGTGGGAACTGAACAATGAGATCACTTGGAATTAGGAAGGGGAACATCACACATCGGGGCCTATCATGGGGAGGGGGGAGGGGGGAGGGGGTGGGGGGTGGGATTGCATTGGGAGTTATACCTGATGTAAATGACGAGTTGATGGGTGCAGCAGACCAACATGGCACAAGTATACATATGTAACAAACCTGCACGTTATGCACATGTACCCTACAACTTAAAGTATAATAATAATAAATTAATTTAAAAAAAAATTAACCATCACAGATATGATCCTAATTATTTAAAATAATGCTGCACTTTAATTTTATTTCACATTTGGACTGTGACTTTTTAGTAGTATCTTGTAAGTATTATTTTATTTTTATTTTCTCCTGGTGTTTCTAATTGATATGGTTTAGCTCTGTGTCCTCACCGAAATCTCATCTTGTAGCTTCCATAATTCCCATGTGTTGTGGGAGGGATCTGGTGGGAGATGATTGAATTACAGAGATCGGTCTTTCCCATGCTGTTCTCATGATAGTGAATAAATCTCATGAGATTTGATGGTATTACAAGGGGGAGTATTCCTGCACAAGGTCTCTTTGCCTGCCACTATCCTTGTAGATGTGACTTGCTCCTCCTTGCCTTCTGCCATGATTGTGACGCCTTCTCAGCCACGTGGAACTGTGAATCCAATTAAACCTCTTTCTTTTGTAAATTGCCCAGTCTCAGGTATGTCTTTATCAGTAGTGTGCAAACAGAGTAATACACTAATGTTTATTTTTTCTTGCATATTTACCTTTGTTATATGTTTAATTTTTTCCAGACTCAGTCATATTTTGTAGCATCGTCTTTTTTTTTTTTTTCTTTTTCCTAGTGTCCTCTTTCTCAGAGTCTTCTTGCTTCCTCTTCAGAATAGACTGGTCTCCTGTCATCTTGGTCTTTCCTTCCTTAGCCTTCCCATTTAATTCTAGTTTCCTTGCATAATATATCTTTTCATTTTCTGCTGTATTTTCTTGTTTGTCTACAGTAAATTCTCAAGTACCTTTTACAAAAAGGTGGATAGTAAATAAGCTTTCTGAGTCAATTCTAACCATGGCAATCAAGTGCCATGCCACTTGATTACTGAATTGACTTGCTATAGAATTTAGCTGAACATTTTTTTCTCAGAATTTTGAAAATATTCCCTTACTTTCTTTTTAGCATATTTTATCCCTGACAAGAAATATAATTCCTACCTAGTTCTTGACACTTTGGAAAAAATTATTTTTTCTTTTTAAAGTATTCACTTTATCCTTGATGCTTTAAAATACCTTTAAAATGTATCTATAGTCTTCCATTTCTATTCAGAGTCTATTTTAATGTGAAGAAGGTGGTATTCTTTAGCTCTGGAGTATTTCTGTCTACTCTTTCTCTAAAAAATATCCCCCTCTTCACTTTGTTGTTCTCCCTTTTTAAAATTGTAATAAATAAGGGCTTATCCAGTGCCATCTGGTGACCTGCCCTATAAGCATGGGAAGGGAGGCTAGGCCCAAATCCCAGATGGCAGATCAGGAGGGCTGGGGCCCTCCAGACCCCTTTGGGTTGGGGCCCTGGAAAACAGAGGAGAGAAGTCTCAATTTTGAGTAGGTGACCTGTTTTCCACTTAGGAGAAAAGCAGGACTGTGTGGAGCCACACCCACTTATGCTTGCCCCTTCTGAGCTATGCCCTCAGGGTGCCTAAGACTTGCTGCAGGTACCATGGTCTCTGCTGGGCAGGTCTCTCTTCTGGGGCTTCCCTTAGTCAGTGTTTGGGTCTTCTTGCCAAATCCTGTATCTGTTTCTTCATATTACTTGTCACTTTCTCATTTTGCTACTTCTTGGAAAATTTTTTACACTTACATTTTCCAGTCTTTCTTTTGAATGTTCTATTTTGGCAAAATGGCAACGGTATTTTTCACTGCTAAGAGCTCTTTCTTGTTCTCTCATTGTCCATTTTTTATAGAAGCATTTTCTTATTATAGTTATAGAATGACTTTTTTTTCTCTTTTTCTCCTCAATGTTTGGAAGATTTTCTTCTATTCCCTGAATTATCTCTGCTTTATTCAACATCAGTTTTTCTGTTTGTTTTTGCCTTTATTTTTATATGTTGTACATTTTCCTCATTCTCCTATTGGTTCTATGCAGTAGGATCCTAAAAAAGAATGAAAGAAAAAGAAGCTGATGTGGTTTCCTCTACTGTGTAAATGGAGGATTTCTGACATGGGTGGGAACCATGTACGGAGAGGGAGAAAACACATCACCATATAGATTTCACTTTAAGAACAGTAGGTGGGGGAAGAGAATTTTTAGAATAAAGAGCTCCAAAAATACCAGAAGGAAGAGGGCTTTATTATGCAGAATAGGAATCTTTGCTTTCCCCAGAGTTCTTTTAATTATTTAAGAAGAGATTTTCCACACTGCTTGAGTACAAATACCTGTTGTTGTACTTCTGTGAGAAAAGGGAAGGGGATGGAGAAGACTTCTATTGGTTCAGCTGCTCCAAATGCAGATCGCAAAAGCATTGTGTTGAGTTGCCTTTCTCATTCCTGCCTTCCCTCAAACCTACTAACTCTAAGCCCAGATCCCCTACAGGTTTCAATGCATAGATTTGTTATTATTCCAGAAGAAACTCTGGGAAAGAGTTTTCACCTCCATAAAGACGCTTATATCTGTCTTCTTTTTTTTTTCCTCAGAAATGTTGAAATCTGCCTCCTGTTTATTGTTATGACTTTATTTTATTAATTTTTTTCACTCTGATAATTTTATCTAAGTGGTAGTGTTGAGGAGCAAGGGTCTGCGAACCATAAGTTCACATTTTTGAGCCACAAATTCCTTCACTAGAGCAAGATGGCAGAATAGGAGTTTTCTAACATCTCTCCCCTGCAAAGAATCAATTTTTGTCAACTACCCATGGATGAGAGTAATTTTGTGGGAGTCTGGGAGTTCAGCAGAGAAGTTGCTACACACTGTTAGAGCAAAAAGTCCAAGATGCATGAAGAGGGTAAGAAAAACAGCAAAAAGTCCAAGATGCATGAAGAGGGTAAGAAAAACAGTTTCACCTTATGTGCGTCACCCACCCAAGTTGGCACAGGTTAGTGCCAAGAGAGACCTCCTCAGCCCATGATTTCTCCCCCAAGAAAAAGTGAGAGTGTAATGGGTGAGCACCTAGGTTCTCTAGCCATGGTTGGATACTGTCCAAGAGATGTACTTTTTCTTACCTTTCCTATAACTCTTAGGTGATCAGCCCAGCTGAATGATGGGGAGAAGATGGAGGTAGGGAAGGGAATCCTCTCTGTGGACTGCATCAGGAAGCCTGCCCATGAGCTTCTCAGGATACCTCATCTGTGGACCTCCTCCCCTAGCTGACCCATGGGCACCCCAAATACTCTGTGTGCTTCATCTCCACATAGGACAGCTCTCTGAGCAAGCCGTTATGGATGACAAGTACAAGTGTCTCATGCCGACAGCTGGCTCAACTCTGCAGAATTGGGAGAAGGCACAGAATCTTGAGTATTTTAGGGACCTGCTCCTGGAGAAGTCAAACAGGTGGTTCTCAGCACCTGGCCTGGCTTTGCAGAATTGAGAGAATACAATCTTAAGAATTCCCTATAAGAGTAGAGAAGAGGTGTGGCAGGAGTGTTTTTATTGTAATAGCTATGAATATTTAAGAAAACAGTAGCTGAAAACTCCCCAGGTCTGGAGAGAGATATGAACATCCAGATTAATGAAACTCAAAGGTCTTCATACAGGTTCAACTCAAAGGAAGCTACACTGAGACAGATTATAATCACACTGAAAAAATCAAACGTAAAAATAGAATTTTGAAAGCAGCAACAGAAAAGAGGTTTGCCACCTACAAGGGAAACTTCCTGAGGCTATCAACAGATTTCTCAGCAGAAACCTTGCAAAGAATGAGGGAGAAGGATATTATATTCAAAGTTCTGAAAGAAAAAAAAAAACTCTCAACCAAGAATATTTTGCTTGGCAAAGCTGGCCTTCAGATATGAAAGTAAGATAAGGACTTTTCAAGACAAACAAAGTTGAGGGACTTCATCACCATTAGATCTGCCTTCCAACAAATTCCAAAGGGAGTTCTTCAATATGAAACCAAAGGACACTAATTAGTAAAATGAAAACATAAAAAAGTCTAAAACTCACCAATAAAGGTAATTACCCCCATCAAATTCAGAATATTCTTTTTTTTGTGTGTGTGACAGTGTCTTACTCTGTCACCCAGACTGGAGTGAGGTGGCACCATCATAGCTCCCTGAAGCCTTGACTTCCTAGACTCAAGAGATCCTCCCATCTCAGCCCCCAAAATAGCTAGGCTGATAGGGGTGCCACCACACCTTGCTTAATTTTGTTATTATTATAATTGTAGAGACAAGGTCTTACCATTGCACAGACTGGTCTCAAACTCCTGGGCTCAAGTGATCCTCCGCCCTTGGCTTCCCAAAGTTCTGGGATTCCAAGTATGAGCCACCACACCCACCTCAGAATATTCTAATACTGTAAGGTGGTGTGTAGATAGCTTAAAGTTCTAGTAAAAAGACTGGAAGACAAAAGTATTAAAAATAACTATAGGTCCTGGAGCAAGATGGCCGAATAGGAACAGCTCCAGTCTCCAGCTCCCAGCATGAGCGACACAGAAGATGGGTGATTTCTGCATTTTCAACTGAGGTACCGGGTTCATCTCACTGGGGAGTGCCAGGACAATCAGTGCTGGTCAGGTGGTGCAGCCCGACCAGTGAGATCTGAAGCAGGGAGAGGCATCGCCTCACCTGGGAAGCGTGAGGGGGAAGATAATCCCTTTTCCTAACCAGGGGAGCTGAGACACACAACACCTGGAAAATCGGGTAACTCACACCCTAATACTGCGCTTTACCAAGGGTCTTAGCAAATGGCACACCAGGAGATTATATCCCACACCTGGCCAGGAGGGTCCCACGCCCACAGAGCCTCCCTCATTGCTAGCACAGCAGTCTGTGATCTAACTGAAAGGCAGCAGTGAGGCTGGGGAGGGGCGCCCACCATTGCTGAGGCTTAAGTAGGTAAACAAAGCCACCAGGAAGCTCAAACTGGGTGGAGCCCACCACAGCTCAAGGACGCCAGCCTGTCTTTGTAGACTCCACCTCTGGGGACAGCACACAGCTAAACAAAAAGCAGCAGAAACCTCAGCAGATGCAAATGACCCTGTCTGACAGCTTTGAAGAGAGCAGTGGATCTCCCAACATGGAGGTTGAGATCTGAGAACAGAGACTGCCTGCACAAGTGGGTCCCTGACCCCTGAGTAGTCTAACTGGGAGACATCCCCCACTAGGTGCAGACGGACACCCCACAACTCACAGGACAGGGTTCACCCTGAGACGAAGCTTCCAGAGCAAGAATCAGACAGGAACACTCGCTGTTCAGCAATATTCTATCTTCTGCAGCCTCCGCTGCTGATACCCACGCAAACAGGGTCTGGAGTGGACCTCAAGCAATCTCCAACAGACCTACAGCTGAGGATCCTGACTGTTAGAAGGAAAACTAACAAACAGAAAGGATACCCACACCAAAACCCCATCAGCTCGTTACCATCATCAAAGACCAAAGGCAGATAAAACCACAAAGATGGGGGAAAAGTAGGGCAGAAAATCTGGAAATTCAAAAAATAAGAGCACATCTTCCCCTCCAAAGGAACACAGCTCATCGCCAGCAATGGATCAAAGCAGGACGGAGAATGACTTTGACGAGTTGAGAGAAGAAGGCTTCAGTCCATCAAAATTCTCAGAGCTAAAGGAGGAATTACATACCCAGAACAAAGAAACTAAAAATCTTGAAAAAAGAATGGAAGAATGGATAACTAGAATAATCAATGCAGAGAAGGCCATAAACGAACTGATAGAGATAAAAACCATGACACGAGAAATACGTGACAAATGCATAAGCTTCAGTAACCGACTCGATCAACTGGAAGAAAGAGTATCAGTGATTGAGGACCAAATGAATGAAATGAAGTGAGAAGAGAAGTCTAAAGAAAAAAGAGGAAAAAGAAATGAACAAAGCCTTCAAGAAGTATGAGATTATGTGAAAAGACTAAATCTACATCTGATTGGGGTGCCTGAAAGTGAGGGGGAAAATGGAACCAAGTTGGAAAACACTCTTCAGGATATCATCCAGGAGAACTTCCCCAACCTAGTAAGGCAGGCCAACATTCAAATTCAGGAAATACAGAGAATGCCACAAAGATACTCCTCAAGAAGAGCAACTCCAAGACACACAATTGTCAGATTCACCAAAGTTGAAATGAAGGAAAAAATGTTAAGGGCAGCCAGAGAGAAAGGTCGGGTTACCCACAAAGGGAAGCCCATCAGACTAACAGCAGATCTCTCAGCAGAAACTCTCCAAACCAGAAGAGAGTGGGGGCCAATATTCAACATTCTTAAAGAAAAGAATTTTAAACCCAGAATTTCATATCCAGCCAAACTAAGTTTCATAATGAAGGAGAAATAAAATCCTTTACCGACAAGCAAATGCTTAGGAGACTTGATTACCACTTTCAACAATGGATAAACTATCTAGACAGAAAATCAATAAACAAACATCATACTTAAACTACACTGAAGACAAAATAAACCCAAAGACATATACAGAACATTTCAACCAATAGTAGCAGACTGCACAGTCTTCTCAAACACACATGGAGAATTCTCCAGGATAGATGATATGTTAGGCCACAAAACAAGTCTTAACAAATTTAAGAAGATTGAAGTAATATTTTCTGATAACAATGATGTGAAACTAGAATCAGTAAGAGGAAGAAAATTGGAAAATTTGCTATAATGAGAACAGCATGGGAAAAACCCACTCCCTTGATTAAATCATCTCCCATCGGGTCCCTGCCATAGCAAGTGGGAGTTATGGGAGCTACAGGATGAGACTGGGGTGGGGGACACAGAGCCAAATTACATATTTGAGAACTCGACAAAATACCAAAACTATGGAATGTAGCAAAAACAGTTTTAACAGGGAATACTTACATGAAGGAAAAAAAAAAAGATGTCAAAAAACAATTTAACTTTACACAAAAAGGAACCAAAACGGAAGATCAAAGTAATCTTAAGGTTAATAGAGACAAGAAAAAAAAAAAAAAGATGAAGGAAAAAAAAAAATGATGTCAAAAAACAACTTAACTTTACACAACAAGGATCTAAAAAGGAAGATCAAAGTAATCTTAAGGTTAATAGACACAAGAAAATAAAGGTCAGAGCAGATATGAATAAATAAAACTAGGAAAACTGCTTTTCCTAGGAAAATCAATATCAGCTTTTTGAAAAAGGAAAAAATTAATTTTTTAAAATTTATAAACAAAAGTGATAAACTTTTAGCTAAAGTGAGAAACAAGGGAGAAACACAATTATAAATGAAGAGAAGACATTACAGTCTATGTCACAGAAATAAAAATGGTTCATAAGAGATTACTATGAACAATACCCAACAAATTGAATAACAAGGAGAAAACGGACAAATTCTTAGAAATATACAACCTATCGAGACTGAATAATTAAGTGATAGAAAGTCTGAACAGACCAATAATGAGCAAGGAGATTGAATAAGTAATCAAAAGTCTCAAAAAAAAAAAAAAAACAACGAAACAAAACAAAACAAAACAAAAACACTAAAAAAATCTCAGGACCTGATGGCTTCACTGGTGAATTCTACCAAACATTTAAAGAATAGGTATGTATGGGGGGGGGGGGGCAGAGCAAGATGGCCAAATAGGAACAGCTCCAGTCTCCAACTCCCAGCACGAGTGACACAGAAGACCGGTGATTTCTGCATTTTCAACTGAGGTACTGGGTTCATCTCACTAGGGAGTGCAACAACCGGTGCTGGTCAGCTGCTGCAGCCCGACCAGCGAGAGCTGAAGCAGGGTGAGGCATCGCCTCACCTGGGAAGCGCAAGGGGAAAGTGAATCCCTTTTCCTAGCCAGGGGAACTGAGACACACAATACCTGGAAAATTGGGTAACTCCCACCCCAATAATGCGCTTAAAGCAAACAGGCACACCAGGAGATTATATCCCACCTGGCGGGGAGGTCCCCGCCCGCAGGCCTCCCTCATTGCCTAACACAGCAGTCTCAAGTCTCCCTGCAAGGCAGCAGCCAGGCTGGGAGAGAGAAAGCCGCCATTGCTGAGGCTTAAGTAGGTAAACAAAGCCGCTGGGAAGCTCAGGTGGGTGGGCTCACAGCAGCTCAAGGAAACACTGCCTGTCTCTGTGGAGCTCCACCTCTGGGGACAGGGGGCATAGTAAACAACCACAAAAGCAGCGAAACCTCTGCAGGCATAAGCGACTCTGTCTGACAGCTTTGAAGAGAGCAGTGGATCTCCCAAAACGGAGGTTGATGTCTCAGAAAGGGACAGACTGCCTGCTCAGAGTGGGTCCCTGACCCCTGAGTAGCCTAACTGGAGACATCCCCACTGGGCAGTCTGACATCCCACACCTCACAGGGGTGGAGTACACCCCTGAGAGGAAGCCTCAAAAGCAAGAATCCGAGACAGGTACATAGCTGTTCAGAAATATTCTATCTTCTGCAGCCTCTGCTCAAGTGCCAGGCAAACAGAATCTGGAGTGGACTCAAGCAATCTCCAACAGACCTACAGCTGAGGGTCCTGACTGTTAGAAGGAAAACTATCAAACAGGAAGGACACCTACCTAGAAACCCATCAGTACGCTTAACCATCATCAGCAAAGACCAGAGGCAGATAAAACCACAGATGGGGAAAAAGCAGGACAGAAAAGCTGGAAATTCAACAAATAGGCGCATGTCCCCGGCAAAGGTGCAGCTCATGTAACAGGATCAAAGCTTGACAGTGGCACGTGAGATGAGAGAAGGCTTCTGATCCATCAAATTTCTCAGAGCTAAAGGGAGCAATTACGTACCCAGAACAAAGAAACTAAAAAATCTTGAAAAAAAAAAAGAAGGGAGAATTGATGGCCAGAGTAGTGTAATGCAGAGAAAGGTCATAAACGAAATAGAAAAGAGATAAAACCATAACGAGAAATACGCAACAAATGCACAAGAAAACTGATGGCCGACTTCGATCAACTGGAAGAAAGAGTATATCAGCGATTGAGGGGATCAAATGGAGCAGAAATGTTGAGAAAGAGAAACAAAAGAAAAAAGAAAAGAAAAAAGAAAATGAACAAAAGCCTGCAAAATTATGGGATTATGTAAAAGACAAATCTATGTCTCATTAGAGGTGCCACAGAGAAATTAAGGGAAAAAGGAACCAAGTTGGAAAAACACTCTTCAGGATATCATCCAGGAGGGAACTTCAAACTAATTGAGGGCGGGCCAACAGTCAAATCAGGAAATACAGAACACTTCTAAAGATACTCCTTGAGAAGAGCAACTCAGACACATAATTATGGGTCCTGAAGTTGAAATGAAGAATGTTAAGGGGCAGCCAGAGAAAGGTCGGGTTACCCACAAGGGAAGCCATCCGACTCACAGCAGATCTCTTGAAAAGTCTACAAGCCAGAAGAGTGGGGACCAATATTCAACATTCTTAAAGAAAAGAATTTTCAACCTGGAATTTAATATCAGCCAAACTAAGTTTCATAGTGAAGGAGAAATAAAATCCTTTACAGATAGCAAATGCTTAGAGATTTTGTCATCGCAGGCCTGCCTGAGAGACCCTGAAGGAAGCACTCAACATGGAGGACAGGCCGGGCTTGGGTTGCGAGGCGCCAAAATGTAAAGACCATCGGGCTAGGAAAGCTGCATCAACTAACGAGCAAAATAACCAGTTAATATCATAATGGCTGGATCGCGTTCACACATAACAATATTAACCTTAAATGTAAAATGGACTAAATGCTCCAATTAAAAGACACACACTGGCAAACTGGATAAAGAGTCAAGACCATCAGTCCTGCTGTATTCAGGAGACCCATCTCACACACAGAGACAAACATAGGCTGAAAAGTAAAGGGATGGAGAAGATATACCAAGCAAATGGAGAACAAAAAAAGCAGGAGTTGCAATCCTAGTCTCTGATAAAACAGACTTTAAACCATCAAAGATCAAAAAGAGACAAAGGCCATTACATAATGAGTAAAGGGATCAATTCAACAGGAAGGGCTAACTATCCTAAATATATATGCACCTTAATACCAGAACACCCTGATTCATAAAGCAAGTCATAGAGACTTACAAAGAGACTTAGACTCCCATACAATAATAATGGGAACACAACCTCACTGTCAACATTAGACAGATCAGCCCAGCAGAGACAGAAGTTAACAAGGATATCCAGGATTGAACTCATCTCTGCAGCAAGCAGACCCTAATAGACATCTATACAACTCTCCAACCCAAAGCAACAGAATATACATTCTTCTCAGCACCACATCACACTTATTCCAAATTGACCACATAATTGGAGTAAGCACTCCTCAGCAAATGTACAAGAACAGAATTGTAACAAACTGTCTCAGACCACACAGTGCAATCAAACTAGAACTCAAGACTAAGAAACTCAATCAAAACTGCTCAACTACATGGAAACTGAACAACTTGCTCCTGAATGACTACTGGGTACATAATAGAAATGAGAGGCAGAAATAAAGATGTTCTTTGAAACCATGAGAACAAAGATACAACATACCAGAATCTCTGGGACACATTTAAAGAAGCAGTGTGTAGAGGGAAATTTATAGCACTAAATGCCCACAAGAGAAAGCAGGAAGATCTAAAATTGACATCCTAACATCACAATTAAAAGAACTAGAAGCAAGAGCAAACCCATTCAAAGAAGCTAGCAGAAGACAGAAATAACTAAGATCAAGAGCAAGAACTGAAGGAGATAGAGACACAAACAACCCTCAAAAATCAATGAGATCAGGAGTTGGTTTTGAAAAGATCAACAAAATTGGAAGACCATATAGAACTAATAAAAGAAGAAAGAGAAAGAATCGAATAGGCATAATAAAAAAATGATAAAGGGGATATCACCACTGGCCCCACAGAAATACAAACTACCATCAGAGAATACTATAACACCTCTACACAAATCAACTAGAAAATCTGGAAGAAATGGATAATTTCCTGGACACTTACACTCTTCAAAAACTAAAACCAGGAAGAAGTTGAATCCCTGAATAGACCAATAGCAGGCTCTGAAATTGAGGCAATAGTGTATACAACCAAAAGTCAGGACCAGATGATGGATTCCCAGCTGAATTCTACCAGAGGTACAAGGGAGGAGCTGGTACCATTCCTTCTGAAACTATTCAATCAATAGAAAGAGAATCCTCCCTAACTCATTTTATGAGGCCAGCAACATCCTGATACCAAAGCCTGGCAGAGACACAACAAAAAGAGAATTTTAGACCAATATCCTGATGAACATCGATGCAAAAATCCTCCAATAAAATACTGGCAAACCGGATTCCAGCAGCACATCAAAAGCTTATCCACCATGATCAAGAGTGGGCTTCATCCCTGGGATGCAAAGCTGAAGTTCAACATTTTCAAATCAATAAACATAATCCAACATATAAGAAACAGAACCAAAGACAGAACCACAGGATTATCTCAATAGATGCAGAAAAAGGCTTTTGACAAAATTCAACAGCCCTTCATGCTAAAATAAGCTCAATAAATTAGGTATTGTTGGAGCGTACCTCAAAATAATAAGAGCTATTTATGACAAACCCACAGCCAATATCATACTGAATGGGCAAAAACTGGAAAAATTCCCTTTGAAAACGGGCACAAGACAGGGATGCCCTCTCTCACCACTCTATTCAACATAGTGTTGGAAGTTCTGGCTAGGGCAATCAGTCAAGAGAAATCAAGTGTATTTAGTTAGGAAGAAGAAGTCAAATTGTCCCTCTTTGCAGATGACGTGATTGTATATTTAGAAACCCCATTGTCTCAGCCCAAAATCTCCCTTAAGCTGATAAGCAACTTCAGCAAAGTCTCAGGATACAAAAATTAATGTGCAAAATGAGCATTCTTATACACCAGTAAACAGACAAACAGAAAGCCAAATCATGAATGAACTTCCATTCAAAATTGCTTCAAAGAGAATAAAATACCTAGGAGATCAACTTACAAAGGGATTAACAAAGGACCTCTTCAAGGAGAACCTACAAACCACTGCTCAGTGAAATAAAAGAGGACACAAACAAATGGAAGAACATACCATGCTCATGGATAGGAAGAATCAATATCATTGAAAATGGCCATACTGCCCAAGGTAATTTATAGATTCAATGCATCCCCATCAAGCTACCAACAAGTTTCTTCACAGAATTGGGAAAAAACTGCTTTAAAAGTTCCTTAATGGAACCAAAAGCCCGCATCTCCAAGACAATCTAAGTCTAAAAGAACAAAACTCTGGAGGCATCCACGCTACCTGACTTCAAACTATACTACAAGGCTACAGTAACCAAAACAGCATGGTACTGGTACCAAAACAGAGATGTAGACCAATGGAGACAGAACAGAGGCCTCAGGAAATAATACCACATCTACAGCCATCTGATCTTTGACAAACCTGAGAGAAACAGAAATGGGGGAAAGGATTCCCTATTTAATAAATGGTGCTAGGATAATTGGCTAGCCATAAGTAGAAAGCTGAAACTATGGATTCTTTCCTTACTCATATATGAAAATTAATTCAAGATGGATTAGAGACTTAAATGTTAGACCCTAATACCATAAAATCTAGAGAAAACCTAGGTAGTACCATTGGGACAGGCATGGTGTAGAAGACTTCATGTCTAAAACACACAAAAAGCAATGGCAAAAGCCAAAATTGACAAATGGGATCTCATTAAACTAAGAGCTTCTGCACAGCAAAGAAACAACCATCAGGTGAACAGGCAACCTACAGAATGGGAGAACATTTTTGCAATCTACTCATCTGACAAAGGGCTAATATCCAGAACCTACAAGAACTCAAACAAATTTACAAGAAAAACAAACAACCCCATCAAAAGTGGGCAAGATATGAACAGACATTTCTCAAAGAAGACATTCATACAGCCAACGGACATATGAAAAAATGCTCATCATCACTGTACATCAAATGCAAATCAAAACCACAATGAGATACCATCACACCAGTTAGAATAAAGCGATCATTAAAAGTCAAAACAACAGGTGCTGGGGATGTGGAGAAATAGGAACACTTTTACACTGTTGGTGGGATTATGTCAACCATTATGGAAAACATTATGGCGATTCCTCAAAGATCTAGAACTAGATGTACCATATATTATACATCCCATTACTGAGGTATACCCAAAAGGATTATAAATCATGCTGCTATAAAGACACATGCACACATATGTTTATTAGGCACTATTCCTAATAGCAAAGACTTGGAATCAACCCAAATGTCCATCAGTGACAGACTGGATTAAGAAATAGTGGCACATATACACCATAGATATTAATGCAGCCATAAAAAACGATGAGTTTGTGTCCTTTGTAGGGACATGGATGCAGCTGGAAACCATCATTCTTAGCAAACTTTCACAAGAACAGAAAACCAAACACCGCATGTTCTCACTCATAGGTAGGAACTGAACAATGAGATCACTTGGACTCGGGAAGGAGGACATCACACACCGGGGCCTATCATGGGGAGGGGGGAGGGGGAGGAGGGAGGGATTGCATTGGGAGTTATACCTGATACGTGATGTAAATGACGAGTTGATGGATTCTGATGAGTTGATGGGTGCAGCAAAGCAACATGGCACAGGTATACATATGTAACAAACCTGCACGTTATGCACATGTACCCTAGAACTTAAAGTATAATAATAATAAAAAATAAATTAAAAAAAGAAAAAGAAAAAAAAAGAAGAATAAATAATATAAATCTCTTTCAACCTGGTCCAAAATATTGTAGATGAGGGAACATATCCAAACCCATTTATCAAGGGCAGCATTACCCTAATACCAAAATGAGAGAACAACACTACAGAAAGTAACACTTCATCCTCAATGAACATAGAAGCAAAAATTCTCAACAAAATGCTAGCAAATTTAATTTAACAGCAACTTTAAAAGATCATACATTATGATCAAATGTAATTTATCTGAAGGATATTAGACGGGTTCAACATATGCAGATCAATAAATGTGATACATCACATTAGTAGGATGAAGGATAAAATTATATAACCTAAATAGATGCAGAAAATGCATGTGCTGGAATTTAACATCCTTTCATGATAAAGACTGTTAACAAACTGGGTATATAGAAAGAACTTACATCAACACAATAAAAGCCATTTATGAGATGCCTACAGCTAACAGCATATTCAATGATGAAAAGCTGGAATCTTTTTCTATAAAATTAGTAGCAAGAGAAGAATGTTGACTCTTGTGCAAGAGGAATGCTGACTTCTAGTCAAGCTGTTACTGGAAGTTGTAGCCAGAGCAATTAGGCAAGAAAAAGGAAAAAAAGACACAAAAATTGGAAAAGAAAACATAAAATTGTCTCTGTAGATGACATGATCATAGAGATAGCAAACCCTAGAGATTTAAAAAAACATACATAGAACTAATTAATTAATTCAGTAAAGTCACAAAATACAATATCAACATATAGGTAGAATTTCTTATTATTAACAATGAACAATATAAAAGAAGAAATTAAAAAACTAAAACTAATCCTATTTATAACAGCATCAAAAAGAATAAACTACTTAGAAATAAATTTACCCAATGAGGAGAAAGACCTCTCCACTGAACACTATAAAACATTGATGAAAGAATTAAAGACACAAATAAGTAAAATGGAAGAATTAATATGATCAAAATATTCATACCACCCAAACTGATCTACAGATTCAATGCAATGTTTATTAAAATTCTTATGACATTTGTTTTTACAGAAATAGAAGCACAATTTTAAAATTTGTATGGAACTACAAAAGATCCTAAATAGCTAAAGAAATCTTCAGCAGGAAGAACAAAACTTCAACATACTTTCTGATTTCAAATTAAACCACAAAGCTACAGTAATCAACATAGCACAGTACCAGCCTAAAAACAGACACATAGACCAATAAACAGAACAGATAGTCCAGAAATAAGCCAAAGATTATACAGTCAACAAATTTTTGACAAGGCCACCAAGAAGACACAATGGGAAAGGATAATATCTTCAATAAATGTTGTTGGGAAAATGGAATATTCATACAAAAAGGAAGGGAACTCGTACACCACACACAAAATAAACTAGAAATTGCTTAAAGGCTTATATGTAAGGCTGGCACCATTGATCCCCTAGGACAAATCATAGGGGAATCCTTCATGACTTGATTCTGTCAATGATTTTTTTGTACAGAACACCAAAAGCATAGATAACAAAAGCAAAAATAAACAACGTGACTACATCAAACTAAAAAACATATGTTCAGCAAAGGAAACAGTCAATAAAATGAAAACACAACCCACAGGTTGGAAGAAAATATTTGCAAGCCATATATCTGATAAGGAGTTAATATCCAAAATATATAAGGAATGCTTACAACTCAGTAGCAAAAAAATAAACAATCAAATTTAAAAAGTGAGGAAAAAAAACTTGAATAGACACTTTCCCAAGGAAGAGAAATAAACAGGCAACATGTATATGAAAAAGTGTTCAACATCATTAATTAGGAAAATTCAAATCAGAAACACAATAGCACATTATTTCATACTTGTTAGGATGGCTATTACAAAGGAGTCTAAATATATCAATATGTCCTTTGTACACTGTTGATAGGATATCTATCTA
>NW_022161439.1:0-16103 GCF_008728515.1 Papio anubis
AACAAACCTGCACGTTATGCACATGTACCCTACAACTTAAAGTATAATAATAATAAATAAATTAAAAAAAAAAAAAAAAGGAATTAAAACATTATTACTTATGTCACAGAAACAAACATGATTATAAGAAAATACTAAGAACAATGATATTCCAAAAAATTATGTTAACCTAGATTAATTAGAGAAATTCCTAGAAATATTTCAACTACCAAATATGACTCAAGAAGAAATAGAAAGTCTTAATATGCCTAAAATAAGTAAAGAAATTGAGTTAGCATTCAAAATAATTCCTTAAGAAAAGGTTACACACACAACCAAGTCAGATTTATCCCAGAAATGCAAGATTGATTCAACATACAAAAATGAAACAATATATGTTATTAATATAATAATAGAACAGCATAATCATCTCAATTGATACAGAAAAAACATTGACAAAACCTAACACTTTTTCAGAAACACCAGTGCTATGAACAAAAAGGAAGCTTCTCAATATGATAAACATTATCTATAGAAAACTCACAGCTAATATCTTACTTAATAGTGAAACTCACAGCTAATATCATACTTAATACTTGAAAGTGTTTTCTCCTCAAGTATCAGAAACAAACAAGTATATCCACTCTTGCCATGGTACTAGAGGTAGTAATTAAGTCAATTTGGCAAAGAAATAAATGTAGCCAGAGTAGAAAAATAGTAAATAAAACTAACTGTATATGCAGATGATTGATACCTACCTACCTACCTATTTAGATAAATAGTTATGCATATAGGTAGATATATTTATATGTATCAATCTATATCTATCTGTTGATCAGTAGATATATCCCTAAAGAATTTCCAAAAATACATATGACAGCTAATAAGATGAGTCTAACAAAATTGCAAGATACATGATCAACATAAGGAAAATTAGTAGCATTTCTATATATTAGTTATGAACAATGTGAACAGTGAAATTATGAAAACCATCCCATAGCATCAAAAATTTTAAAAAATGCATAGAAATAAAATTAACCTAAAAAGTGCAAAAATTGTGCATTAAAATTACAAAATATTGTTGACAGAAATTAAAAATCTAAATTAAAAAGATATTTCGAATTCATGGAAGACCTAATATTGTTAACATGGCAATACTCCTTAAAATTTATCTGCAGATTCAAGGAAAGTCATATCAAATTTCAGCCACTTTTATTGATAAATGAATGAGTTGATCCTAAAATTCATATGGAAATGGACACAGAATAGCCAAAACAATTCATTGAAAAGAAAAACAAAATGAAGCTCTCACACATCTTGATTTCAAAACTTACTAATACAAAGCAAGGATAATTAAGACAATATGGTACTCACATAAACATACATCTATGAAATAGATTTGAGAGTGTATTTCTGATGACACAAAGACCATTCAACTGGAAAATAATGTCTTTTCAACAAATTGAAATTTGTTGGCAAAATAGTAAATTTAGTCCCCTACTAAACATCATATGTAAAAATTAACTGAAATGGATCAAAGATTTGGATGTAAGGGCAAAACTGTAAAACTCTTAGAAGAAAATGTAGGTAAAACTCTGTTACTCGGATTGCACAATGATTTTTTAAAGCAAAGACATCAAAAAAATGAATTGGATTGTATAAAAATTAGATTTTTTTTTTTTTTATTTTTCAAAGGGCATTATAAGAAAGTGAAAAGACAATCCACACTCTGGGAGAAAATATTTGCAAACGATATCTCTGGCAAGGACCTAGTGTCCAGGCTATATAAAGAACTATTACAACTAAACAGTAAAAAGGCAAATAACCCAATTTTAAAATGGGCAAAAGGTTTGAATACACATTTATCCAGAGAACATATACAAATGACCAGAAAGCACAAGGAAAGATGTTCCACATTGTGAGTCATTAAAGAAATGCAAATCAAACCACAATAAGCTCCCACTTCAGGCTCACTGAGATGGCTATCTTTCAAAAAAGTAGTAAGTGTTGGTAAGGAAAAAAAAATTAGAGTTTTCATACATCACTAGTGGGTATGTGTAAAAT
The DNA here is from genome assembly GCF_008728515.1 of Papio anubis. NCBI lineage: Eukaryota > Metazoa > Chordata > Mammalia > Primates > Cercopithecidae > Papio > Papio anubis. Next base: position 2,044 of record NW_022161439.1, read on the forward strand.
GGTGCGGCCACTTTGGAAAACAATTTGGCAGTTCCTCAAAAAGCTAAACACAAAATTGCCATGTGACCCAGAAATTCCACTCCGAAGTATATATCCATGAGAATTAAAAGTATATGTTCACATAAAAACTTGCAAGTGAATATTCTTAATGACATTAATACTAGTAGCCAAATGTGACAGAAGCCCAAATTTCCATCAGCTGATGAATGAGTACACAAAAGCTGATATCTATACAATGGAATATCTTTCAGCTACAGAAAGAAATCAAATGGTGTTATATGCTACAGCATGTAATCTTGACATTGTGCTAAGTGAAAGAAGCTACACAGAGTAAAACATATTGTATGATTTCATTTATATGAAATGCCCAATATAGGCAAATTCTTTCTTTCATAATTTTATCTTTCAGAGCAGTTTCAGGCCCATAGAAAAATTGAACAGAAGGTATAAATTTCCCATACACCTTCCGCCCCCACAAACACATAACTTCCCCATTATCAACACCTTCCACTAGACCCCACCTCCCAACACCTCCACGTTGAGAATCAAATTTCTTTTTTTTTTTTTTTAAACTTTTTTTTTGAAACAGAGTCTTACTCTGTTGCCCAGGCTGGAGTACAGTGGTGCAATCTTAGCTCACTGCAACCTCCACCTCCTGCGTTCAAGCGATTCTCCTGTCTCAGCCTCCTGAGTAGCTGGGATTATAGGTGCATGCCACCACACCAGGCTAATTTTTGCATTTTTAGTAGAGACAGGTTTTTGCCATGTTGGTCAGGCTGGTCTTGAACTCCTGAACTTAGGTGATCTGCCTGCCTTACCCTCCCAAAGTGCTGGGATTACAGGTATGAGCCACTATGCCCAGCCGAAGATCAAATTTCAACATGAGTTTTAGTGGGGACAAACAAACTATTTCCTAACCATAGTCACTTTATATGATACTTAGCCTTGTATTGAGTGTTAAAAAATATCCTACCTGAGTCAGCTAATCATAAGAATAACATGAGATGACTAAAAAATCTTTTTCTTTTAAATGGAAAAGTGCTATGAAATTATAACCTTAAATTCTATTGTGTAAAGTTAATCAGTTCAATAATCTCATGTATCCCCTTTTTCCTTCTGTCAATACTATATTATATTGTATATATTATATATTCCTCCCCAGCATTGTGCTGATTGGTGCTGATATTTTCTTAGTTTTTCTTACAAAAAGACAGCTAACAATAGGTTATTGAGATGAACATGTAAAGAATAGTTAATTCCAATCATTAAGCTGGCCAAACTTGAAAGTAAGAATTTTAGATATCTATGTTTTCAAAATATAATTAGATACTTTTCTGTCAATTTTTTTTTTTTTTTTTCCTGTGGGAGCAAAGCAGCATGAAACATGGTTGTTTACTATGACACTAGGAAAGGTAACTGTACCTATAAAACTAAGTATTGGTGTTTCACAACTAAATTAAAAGAAAATTACAATCATTGTGAAGCTAATGCCTATTTATTTTAAAGGTTAGGACAAGTGAGCAATACATTTTTACACTCCAATGGTGATGTCATACTACTATAGTGCAAAGGATCTTTTACAAAATTAAATGCTTAAAAGTTACGGATACCAACTATTAACTCAATGTGCCTGCATATGTTTATTTGTCCCATGGTTGGGGCCCTAAAAATCAGCTAAAAACAAGCTCAGTCCTCTGTATCCTCACTTTTCCAGGTTTATTTTTCACAGAGCTGAGATTTTCTATCGCTCTGACCACTCAGCTCCCATTTTGAGGAGTCATTTTGCACTACCTTTTGTATATTGCTCTCATCTAAAATAGCACATACTCTGGGAGCTGGTAATGTTTCACTGGGCATAGTTAATGTTTGTTATGCCTACCAAGCTAAACACAATACATAATTATAAAATCAGGGGTTAGGTAGGCAGGAATTTCTATTTTAAGCACATTATCTAAAAGCTTTCAAAATCAGCCACTTGAATACCTCTATCTGAATTCTCCATGTTTTCCCACTCCCATTCATAGACCTCCTGGCAGATGAGATGAAATGGAAATAGGGAAAACTGAGTAGTGAGAGTTAGAAAAAATCATGTGAAAATACATCATATTTCTGTCTTAAACTCTATTTTCTGCTCTTCCCACCACCTCCCTTCACCTCACCCTCCAACATCACTAGATTCATTTTATACAGAAGCTTCCTCTTTTTGAAGTCTGTTTTTTGTCTTCCTAATTAAATGGAATTTTGCTGAAACCTTGGAAAGTAAGTAAAATATGAATATTCTAATTAAAATGTCCAGAATAATTTTCTCAAAGTTATTTATTTATTTATTTGAGAAAAGTTTTGCTCTTGTTGCCCAGGCTGGAGTGCAATGGCATGATCTCGGCTCACTGCAACCTCTGACTCCTGGGTTCAAGTGATTCTCCTGCCTCAGCCTCCCGAGTAGCTGGGATTACAGGCGCCTCACCATGGCTGGCTTTTTGTATTTTTAGTAGAGACGAGGTTTCACTATGTTGGCCAGGGTGGTCTCAAACTCATGCCCTCAGGTGATCTGCCTGCCTCAGCCTCCCAAAGTGCTGGGATTATAAGTATGAGCCACCGTGCCTGGCCTCTCAAAGTTATTTCTAATAGTCCATGATAATAGCTACAATAATTATGGAAAATTCAAATATTTATTGCATTAATTTTTGAAATAATTCTTTCAGTCTTCATTGAATCCTTTAAAACTTTTGTTTCTTCAAAAACATCTGGTGAATGAAATCAAGTGTTTTGTAGTTTTCAAATGAATTGTGCCTATTTCATACATTTACATGGCAAAGTTAGTTTTTGATGTGTTATTTTTCCCTCAAAATGTGAATACAAGCAATGGTCACATATCAATTTAACTATTAATCAACGTAACAGAGCTTTCCAACTTGTCTGCTAAGTTTAGAATATTTGTTGCCTGATTTACTCTTCCTGGAAACACAGGCCTAGGAAGCCTTGGATGCATGTTTCCCAGGCAGTCCTTGACAGGATTCTGATTTAGATTCAGCAAGTGAGGAGAACATGAGCAAAGTTTTGAAAATGAGATGGAAGCCTAAGCTATTGTTAGCTGTGGTGAATCCATGCAGGTCTGCAGCAGCCTCAATTCTTGCCTCCTCAGAAGGAAGAATTCGACTGAGGAGCATAAGGCAGAGTGAGAGACCACGGCACATTTTAGAGCAGGAGTGAAAGTTTATTAAAAAGCTTTAGCGCAAGAATGAAAGGAAGGAAAGTACACTCGAAAGAGGGCCAAGAGGGCGACTTGATAGATCAAGTGTGTGCTTTGATCTTTCACTAGAGGTTTTATGTGTTGGCGCGCTTCTGGGGTCTGGTGTCCCTTTTCCCCCATTGTTCCGTCAGGGTGGAACATTGTTCCGCACAGGCTGTCTGCATGTGCAGTGGCCTGCCAGCACTTGTGAGGGACTGCATGCGTAGTTTGTTTACTGAAGTTGTACACATGCTCACTTGAGGCGTTCTTCCCTTATGAGTGGAATATTTCTAGAAGGTCATATACCAGTTAAACTCTGTCATTTTTGCCTCTTAGTGCACATGCTTGAGCCCACTTGCCCAAATTCTGAGATCTTATCAGGAAGCCACTGATCACCAGCTTCAGGTTTTTCCTATCTATTGGGAGACTGCCTTTCTCTGGTGCTGGCTACAACCAATCACTGATTTTAGAGACAAATGGCCTGACCATCACCTGATGGTTGCCTGACATTCCTGGTGGGGGTAGTGGGGTCTTTCCTGTCCTGCTCATGTCTGACTAGTTACCTACTGTAACACTATCCTTCCTCATTTTCAGCCTGAAGCAAATCTGGCAGTCTCATGGTATCCAGCACACTTAGGGCTGTGCCTTGAGTGGCCTCTGAGTATTTCTCAACAAACCATCTACTCACTGACTTGCTTCAGAACACTGTGGGCAACAGCAGCTGTTTCCTGCAGTAACAGATTGGGGTAGCTCTGCTACCTTTCTTTTTTATTTGTTTATTTTTTATTATACTTTAAGTTCTGGGATACATGTGCAGAATGTGCAGGTTTGTTACAAAGGTATACATGTGCTATGGTGATTTGCTGCACCCATCAACCTGTCACCTAGGCCAACAAACATGAAAAAAAGCTCATCATCACTGGTCATTAGAGAAATGCTCTGCCGCCTTTCTAATCACCCAAAACCTGAGGAAGCCTGAGAGCTAACTGCTGTCCTTCCTTATATTTGGTTCTCCAGCCCTCCCATTACCTTTAGAAGCATCTAACTCCCCATACTCTTTCCTTCTTGAAATACCTAGCGTGTTTTCTGTTTTTATGATGGAACCTTGAGTAATGAAAATAGATACATGTTCTAATAATTACTATCTTGAGAGAGTTTTGCTTTTATTCTGGAGATAGCATTGCTTAAAATATTTTTTAAATAATAGCTTAAACAAATATCTCAGTCTTTGAATAATCTTGACTGAGTTTTCAGAATTCCCTCATTAGAGTGTGTGTTTGGTATATGAAAACACGTAGGAGATTCTTAACGTAAATTGCTAAATAAAGTCATTGTTGTGGGCTGAATTGAGCCACCCTACTCCCGCAAATTCAAATGATGACGTCCTAACCTCCAGTAATTCAGAAGGTGACTGTATCTGGAGATAGGTCTTTAAAGTGGTAATTAAGTTAAAATGAAGTTGCTACAGTGAGCCCAAGTCCGATATGACTGGTGCCCTTTTAAGACATTTTTACACAGACACACATAGAGGGAGACAGCTGTCTACAAGCCACAGAGAGAAACCAATCCTTAGACACCTCAGTCTCAAACTCTCAAACTTCCAGCCTCCAGAACCATCAGAAAAAAAAGTTTCTGTTGCTTAAGCCACCCAGTCTGTGGTACTCTGTTATGACAGCCCTAGCAAGCAAATATCGTCATCAGTGGAATAATTCTATTTTGGATATAAAACTGTATGTGACTTTAAGGCATTAAACTTCATTTGTAAAATATCTCTAATGATAATTCTACAAGAGATGTATGGACATAGATTACAGAAAGACCGTTATGTAATGAAAACCTCCAAGATAAACTACGGTGGCAGAAATAACATTTATATAAATGCCATATAGAAAGGTTATTTTAAAATTTCATATAGGGACTATATCTATATTCTTTATAGATAATATGTTACATTTATATGTAGATGTAACTATATAAATACATAAACTTGTATATATAAATATATGTTACATCTATATATATACGTAACATAAATTACTATATCTTCCTCCATGGAATACAGAGACCAAAAACAGAGCAATATTTAAAACTTAGTCAATCACAAGGGGATTGGATTAAAAAGAATGTCCAGAAGGCTGAGAGCTTCTGGCTCTTAAGGGTGATATCTATCTTTGCTTTGTTATTCTATGATTCAAGAAAAATGAGAGCATGGCTTTTTTATTCCATGTACTGAGTCTTGTCTCTGCCTCCATGGGGTGCCCCTCTCCTGAATTTCTAATTTTCCTTTTGTAGTTTCCCTATAAATACACAAACTGACACACATATAGAATGCTTAATACATATAAAGTAGGATATCATTACATTTTAAGGTAATTTCTTCTTAGTACATAAAAATCTGCCTTTTCATGGAGATGCTTTATAGATATACCATAACTGCTTAACTAATGAACTATTGCTGGACATTTTTACTTTTTCTAATCTTTTACTATCATCAATAAAGCTTCGATAAATAATTTTTATAATTGTCACTTTTAAAGTAAATGAGAATATCTGTAGATTAAATTCCAAAAAGATGATGGACCAATGAGTATGTATACAGAGAGAGGGTAGGGGAAAGAGAGAGAGAGAGAGAGATGATGATGATGATTGATAGACAGATGATAGACATGTCTGTTTTGATAAATATAGTAAATTCCTATAAAACTATAGCATCTAAAAAATCTACTGTATGAAATACAGTATTATATTTTTACAAAAGATTAAAAATCAATATTTTTCACTTAGTCTTTATGCTAGCATAAGTAAATAAAGGCAAAAAAAAGTTCCCATGTAATTGTTTTCTACATGTGGGAAAAAAACCAATTACTGCAAAAAGCATGCATTTTTACCTCACTGTGAAAGTGCCCAGTGATCATCATGTTTTAAATTCTTAGCCTCACCCTATTCTTCATGCAGAAGATAAAATTATTTTATCCACTGTCACTTGAGAACAGAGTCACTTGTCAAAAGCATTATGTTTCATTTCCTAGAAGTTTCCACGTGTTATGGGGATGGTTTATTTCATTGCCAAATTGCTGTTTGTTGGGTTGTACAACTTTATTCTTCAAGCGGCACTATCCGAGAATTCATGTTTTCCTAGTTTTGCCAACAGATTTGCAACTGCACTGTAACACACTCTTAGTGTTGCACCAAAGAGAAGATTAGAGAATCTTAATGAATGTACTTGTACTTAACTTTTAATGTAACAGGTCTTCCTAGACATACACACTGATTAGCCCCTCTTTTAGATCACTGTTGGCCTACATGCAGCTCCCTTCCTTCCCTTTGTAAATCACTACTTGATGAAGTAACTATGGGACTTAAACCTCACCAGACAGAGGAATTTCCAGTGAGGAAAGCTTATGTCTCTGCTCCAATGCAGTTAATCCAAAAGTCCCTCAAGTCTTAGGTGTTAGTGATGGCAAAGCCCCATATGAGGTCATCCAGACCATCCCTTGGCAAGGTTTGTCTAAGCAGTATTTGATGTTTGCATTTCTCTAGTTAGTCCAGTCCTATTCACTGACTTAAACATTTTAAAATTTAAAAAGTTCTCTAGGGGATCCCGAAATTTTCTTCTCCAAGCAAATCAGCAGATAATAAAACCTTGAAAAATGTGAGAACCTTATTTTTCTAAAACTCAAGAGGCAAAAATATTCTGTTTTAAGAAAGGAAGAATATTTGTTTATTTTTCTCCTAGAGACTTCAACCTACTATATTTAATTTCTGTATATTTTTGGGACTAGATGAAATATTTGTTACTTGTTGCATGTATTAATTGACGTCAGTGTTCTAAGAATTGTCATGCTGAAACACTTATTTGAAATGGCTCTCTTGATGTTACATAGAGAAAATGGTCAGCATAATGGGGCATGGGAAAATAAGACCACAGCCACTGAATATAAGCCACAGAACTGCACTGCTCAGAACAGTCACACACAATAGCAGTAATGTTGTCAGAGGTCAGAGACACACCATCAGGTGGATACTGTAAACTAATCACACTTGATAAAGGTTGACTTGGAATTGCTAAGAAAGCTAAATATTCTGACCACCCTAATTTCTATTGCTGTTGATGTTATATAAGAGGCACATGTAAATAAGGGAGGATTTGAGGGTTCTGTGTTTATACATTTACAACAATAAAAGCCACTTTATTTCTGACTTTAATGATCCGATTTGACAATTTTGGTTTAGATATGTGCAATGACATACATAATATCACTTTCTGCTTCTCATAGTGGCTGAATACTGTGTTGCAAACTAGTCTCTGCCAAGAGTAACTAGGAAAGCTGGAAAATATTTTTGATCTGTTTGCAAGTATTGGAGCTCTACTTATACAGTTGCTATTTGAAGGGCTATAATTGGACAACAAAAAAAAAGCTCAGAAAAGTGTGGCTAACAAGTGGGCTCTTCTAAACAGTTTTTATGCAGTGTTTGGTGAAACTATGTCTACAGTATTTTTTTCTTTTGGTCTTTTTGTTTGGTTTTGTTTTGGATGATACTGTTGTCCAAAGGAGTTTAATGATTTATATTCCTAGCAACGATAGAAGAATTTCTGTTGCATCACATCACCAGTACTCAGTACTCTCTATCAGGTATATATTTATTTATTTTTCCTACTTTGTTGATGTACGATTAACAAGAATCATATGTATTTATGGTGTAGAAAGTATGTACTTAAAATAGTGAGATCTATAAGTGTAGAGAAAGAAGAACTTTATTTTTTAAAGGGTTGCAACCTGTATGCTGGGAAGTGTAGCCTCTGGTCAAAACTGAAGACAAGTACTTCAGAGACAAAACGAAGAGGCTGAGATTTATGCCTAATGACATTAGCTATACACACATGTTCAGCAGATTAAATGAGACTCTTATGAATATGAGGGAGTCCTAACTTATATATAGTGAATAAACATATATGTTACATATGATCATGTATACTTTGGGGTGAGACTTAACATTAAAATGTATTAAAATTAGGCTATGTCAAAAAGTGAAACAGATCACAAGGCACTTTGTATGCAATCTCTGCAAACTGGACAAAACCATTTTGTGGTAAGTGGTCAGTGGTCAGTTATCAGGAAGGAAAGATTATATTATAAAGTTGGTCAGCTGTCATGGTGAACCCGCTAAAAGGGATGGGAGTCTGGCCTCAGTGTCAGGTGGTCTGTTGAAATCAGTGAAGGGATCTTTCAGTGTTTGTTTCTCACGTGCTGGTTTCTGTTTATCTCTTAGAATAAGAAGTCAGTTAGCCAAAGGGAGGATGGGTATTGAGGTGTGTCTAACCTGTCTCCTGAAGTCCTGGAAACTTACTTAGTAAGTTTTTCTGAAGTATTTGTAGCTAAGAGGGTTCCATTCAGTCTCTTGGGGGCATCAGATTTTACTTTTATTCCACCAAAGCAATGTTTTAATAGATGTATATGTTGTAAAATGATCACCACAATCAAGCTAATGAATGTATACATTGCCTCATATAGTTATTTTTTTTGTGCATACTGAGAACATTTAAGGTCTACTCTTTTAACAAGTTTCAAAGATACAGTGGAGTACTATTAACTATAGTCACCATGCTGTACACTTCATCTCCAGAATTTATTCATCTTGCCTAACTTGATTCATTCATTCATTCATGAACACTAGGTTGGTTCTATCTTTTGGCTATTATGAATACTGCTGTAACCAATATTGGGATGAAGATATCTCTTTGAGATACTGATTTTATTTTCTTTGGATATGTGATTTTATCTCTTTGTTCAACCTCTTACTTTGCTCAGGTATTGTTTTCTTGATTTCATTTAGTCATCTATCTGTGTTCTCTTATAGCTCACTGAGCTTCTTAAGATAATTAGAGTTATCTTTTGGGCAATTTGTAGATCGCCATTTTTTTTTAGTGTCCATTACTAGTGATTCGTTTTTTTTCTTTGGTGGTATTTTTCCAATTTTTATAATTCTTGTGGCCTTGCTTCATTGTCTGTGCATTTAAAGAACAAAGATCTTCAACTTTATAAAAAAATTGTCTTCGGTAAGGAAAGCTCTTCATCCAACTGTCCATCTAGAATTCTGAGTGGGCCAGGTGTCAGGGTCTGTGAGCAGGTTTGCTGCTGCAGTGTTTGAGTGGGCTGGCCTGGTTCCTGGGTCAGCAGATGTGTGGACTTGAAGCTTGAGTTCACAGGGATGGGCTTGATTCTGCAACCTTAGGGGCCAGCCTGACTCCTGGGTCCACTGGGGTGGGCCTGGAGTCTATAATCCTTGAGTCTAAGTCAGCAGGAGGCAACTCAGTGTGACGTTCTACTGGAGTAGGCCTGACCCTGGGTTTTCTGGAATGGCCCAGGATCCTGGGTTCATTGGAGCATGAGGCCATGAGCATCAGCCTAGAGCCTGGGACTGCTGACCTTGGCCCAGCACCAGGCTCTACTGGGGTAAACTTGTACCCTGGATCTTCTGGAGCAGGCCTGGACCCTATGGCTTCTGGAACCTGTGCCCATAGGGACTGGGCTGGAGCCTGGGGCTGCAGTGGGTGTCCAGGCACTGGGGTAGACCTGGAGCATGAGTCTGTGGAAACCAGTCTGGAGCCTGGGACAGAGTGGCTAGACTCGTGCTGTGGTGGTTCTGAAGGCCCTGTCTATAGGTGCTAGCCTAGAGCCTCAGGCCCTGAGAGCTGACCTGATGACAGGGCCTGTGATGGACCTGCTGCTGGGGTCCATGGTGAAGTCAGGTGTTCAGTGCACTTTCCTTCCCTCAGGAAGATGCTGTCGGGCATGGGAAAGAAATAACATGGGTAATATGACACTATTCTTCCTACCCTCTTCAGTGTGTCTTCCTTATTTCTGTTATGTAATTGCTAATACGGATTTCTTAATTGTTGTAAAGATATTTTGTGTGTGGATAGTTGTTCTACTTGATGTTTTTGTGAGGGGACGAGCACTGGAAGGTCCTATTCTGCCATCTTTCTGACATCACTCTGGTGTTTATACTTTGTATACATTTCTCTGTAGTTTATACCTAGAATAAAAAAAAAGATGCATCACAGAGCACTTATATCTTCATTTTGGAAAATACTGCCAAAGTTTTCAAGAAATGATTGAATATATTTACACTCCCCTCAGCAATGCAAGATTATGTTTGTTATATTTTAAGCTATATTACTGAATAAATGTTAAACATTGAAATAATATTCTTGAGTTATTCCTCTAATACCATTAGGTAGGATAATGTCCTTCTTCTTAGGACATGCAGGCTGAATTATTTCAGGGAGAAATGTTATGACGTGTCAAACTTAAGTTCAAATAGTTCAACAAGAAGAACAAAAAGGGTGGATGGATAGAGGTATGTGTAGATAAGTAGAGACAGCAAACCTGGCAAACGTTAAAAATAGGTCAACCTAGACAAAATATATATTTCAAGCCATGTAAAGACAGGGAGGGAATTGAATGTTTATTACTAAGTGAAAGGAGAAAATTGAAAAAGCTATATACTGTATGATTCCAAGTGTATGACATTCAGGAAAAGTCAAAATACAAAAAAAAAAAAAAATTCAATTGTTTCCCAGGGGTTAGGGTAGAAGGAGGGATAAATAGGTGGAGCACTGGGGGCTTTTAGGACAGTGAAATGATTTGTGTGATACTATGATGATGTTTACAAGTCACTAAATTATCCAAGCCCACAGAATAAACAGCAATAAGAATGAACCTTAATATGGACTTTGAGTTATTATGATGTGTCAATACAGATTCATCAAATGTGATAAATATACCTCTCTGGCATGGGAAGTTGATAATGGCGGAAGCTATGCATGTGTGATGTATGGGGGTGGTGAGTATGCAGGAACTCTCTATACTTTCCACTCAGTTTAACTGTGAACCTAAAACTGATTTAAAAGTTAGAGTCTATTTTTTAAAAAATGAGAAAAAAATCATATAGACCACACAGGACAAATAAAAAACAAATAATTATATTTTAAACCTAAACATTTTAAATGTAAGCAAAGTAAATATTGCATATAAAAGGCAAAGATTGTCAGACTGGATAACATCAGTTTTAGGAAGTCTTATGTAGAAAACCAAAGCCTAATTTACAGACTTTTACTATAATATTCCGAATACCAGTGAGAGAAAGGAGATGAGATGGGCAGAAGAGATAGGAATCATGTCGTATTTAATATGTCTTATAATAGATTTTGCAATGACAATTGTATAATTTTATAACTTTTTGAAATAATGAATATGTTTACTTATGTGCCATAAGTTGTAATAAGCAACAGAAGGGCAATTTATTTTAATCCCTTTGTTGTATATTTGGAAATATCACACATTCCTTTTCAGGAAGTCTGAGGACTTCAGATAGGAATGTAGGCAGGATTTTTAAAGTGTGAAATAAGCAACAGGTTTCATTTGAAATGCTCAATACTTTTCACAGCTTTATACTGATAACATTCCAGTTCTGTGAAAATAGTACAAAAATGGTGAAGTTAAATAGAATATCCCCTAAAATTATACTTTCTGCCAATTATGCCAAGGAAAATTAGATACATATAACATTTTTGGAATAGGGGTTTTTATGACTATTATTAAGTCACAGCCAAAAATTCATACTTTTCTTTATATTTGTCAATAGAAAAAATATTCATATTAATAACCATCTTTCTTCCATTAAAAAATAATATTCCAGATAGACTGTTTTAAATTATAATGCCACCATGTAGAGGAAATTTTAGTATTTTTAAGTTTAATTTACAGTCATAGAAAATGCTGCCTGATTAATCCAAGAAGACCAAGAGTCCAAAGAAAACTTAAATTAGTTAAGTCTTTTTCTTAGTCAATAGCATCTTTAACCAAATTTTACATTTTCTTCCAATTTTCTTTGTCTCCTTAGTTGCAATTTAATATGTTTTATGGGCATCATTTATCTAGAGAATTGCTGTTAGAGTAGAAAATAATATAATCTGGAGTAACATTGCTGTTTACCATAATTATACAAAAACCAAAGTTTTGAAACAGTTTTTGAAACTGTGATCATTTGGCCTGGAAAATGAAAAGTGATTTTGCTTTTCTCAAAACTTACACAATTACTCTAACATTATAAACAGTTTCAAATGTTGAAATAGTTTTATTCAAACTATTTTTATTATACATTTTTTAACTTTAGATTTAAATTACTATAGATTAGAAGGCATCAAGAATTAAAATATATTATTTTGTCTTGTTTTCAAATTAGGCAAAGTATTACCTCGTCAGGCATTTGTGGGCCTACAGTGAATAGACATAAACTTTTTTTAGCTTTATGCAACACTGAGCAATTTTCAAAATGTTTCTCACTATTTTATTTGGTGCTCACAACAACTTCATAATTAAGAAAGGAAAAAGGACAATTCTTACAATTTCAGAGATAAGGAAATAAAGTTCCACAAAGTTTAAGTAAACCCACATTGGATGACAAATGATGGATAAATAGATCTTTGAGAAATTACTTATTATCTAGCATTAATTAAGTTACTCCAAATTTCCAAGCTCCTTCTATACATTGTTCAGAAACACTTCCTATAGGCCTTGTGTCTCATTGTTGCAATGGTTGATAGTGATAGTGATGGTAATGATAAAGTGAGTGTATTCACACACACAAGTAGGAAGAGAAAGGAGGGCAATAGAAATTAGAGAGGAATAATAAAATTAAAGATTAGCCAAAGAAAGATTTCCAAAGAGTAGAAATAGAATTATCACAGCCAAGAATAGTTAGTTCTGTTCAAAGAAATAAAAGGAGAAAATAGAAATCTAATAAAATTAGAATGAAGTTAATTTACATTTTTGCTAACATGGTACATATAATGAATAAATACTTCACTTTGCTGAATCATGAAAAAATAATATTTGACTAATTGAGAATTTTACTATCAATAAACATATTTCTGTAGATAATCAATTACTATTAATGGGGAACACATAACTGAGAAGTTTAACATTTTAAGTGGAATGTATCCAGGACATTATGTTTTTAATTTCCTCTTACTTTCCATTGCTCTTGCAAAGTTTTCTTAATCTCCTTCTTGGAAGTTTTAAGGTAATATTCAAATTCATTTTGCTCTGTTGCAGATAATACATACACTAAGGCTATTTTTTTGCACATGTATGGACTTGTATCTAAATATTCAACAATTTTATTACTTTTTGACTCAGAAGCTGCTGATTCCAACCTTCCACATCACAAGTTCTTCATTCCTACCATCTTCCTTAAAATTCCTTAGGCTCTGCCTCCATACATCCCATATAATACATTTCAGTTTCTTCCTATTTCACAAACTGGGGTTAACATTTCCTAATTGTTCATATTTCATAAGCCCTGATTCCAAATAACCCTCTACTTCTGTCATTTTCTTATGTACTTTTTTACCTGCATTTCCTCTCTTGCTAATTATTTCCAATGTATTAGCTTGTTTTCATATGGCTATAAAGAACTGCCTAAGACTGAGTTATTTATAAAGGAAAGAGAAAAGAAGAAAGAAGAAGAAAGAAAAAGAAGAAAGAAAAGAAAAAAGAAAAGAAAAGAAAAAAAGAAAAGAAAAGAGAAAGAAAGAAAGAAAGAAAGAAAGAAAGAAAGAAAGAAAGAAAGAAAGAAAGAAAGAAAGAAAGAAAGAAAGAAAGAAAGAAAGAAAGAGAAAGAAAAGAAAGGAAGGAAGGAGGGAGGGAAGGAAGGAGGGAGGGAAGGAAGGAGGGAAGGAGGGAGGGAAGGAGGGAAGGAAGGAAGGAAGGAAGGAAGGAAGGAAGGAAGGAAGGAAGGAAGGAAGGAAGGAAGGAAGGAAGGA
>NW_022161440.1:0-16102 GCF_008728515.1 Papio anubis
AACAAACCTGCACGTTATGCACATGTACCCTACAACTTAAAGTATAATAATAATAAATAAATTAAAAAAAAAAAAAAAAGGAATTAAAACATTATTACTTATGTCACAGAAACAAACATGATTATAAGAAAATACTAAGAACAATGATATTCCAAAAAATTATGTTAACCTAGATTAATTAGAGAAATTCCTAGAAATATTTCAACTACCAAATATGACTCAAGAAGAAATAGAAAGTCTTAATATGCCTAAAATAAGTAAAGAAATTGAGTTAGCATTCAAAATAATTCCTTAAGAAAAGGTTACACACACAACCAAGTCAGATTTATCCCAGAAATGCAAGATTGATTCAACATACAAAAATGAAACAATATATGTTATTAATATAATAATAGAACAGCATAATCATCTCAATTGATACAGAAAAAACATTGACAAAACCTAACACTTTTTCAGAAACACCAGTGCTATGAACAAAAAGGAAGCTTCTCAATATGATAAACATTATCTATAGAAAACTCACAGCTAATATCTTACTTAATAGTGAAACTCACAGCTAATATCATACTTAATACTTGAAAGTGTTTTCTCCTCAAGTATCAGAAACAAACAAGTATATCCACTCTTGCCATGGTACTAGAGGTAGTAATTAAGTCAATTTGGCAAAGAAATAAATGTAGCCAGAGTAGAAAAATAGTAAATAAAACTAACTGTATATGCAGATGATTGATACCTACCTACCTACCTATTTAGATAAATAGTTATGCATATAGGTAGATATATTTATATGTATCAATCTATATCTATCTGTTGATCAGTAGATATATCCCTAAAGAATTTCCAAAAATACATATGACAGCTAATAAGATGAGTCTAACAAAATTGCAAGATACATGATCAACATAAGGAAAATTAGTAGCATTTCTATATATTAGTTATGAACAATGTGAACAGTGAAATTATGAAAACCATCCCATAGCATCAAAAATTTTAAAAAATGCATAGAAATAAAATTAACCTAAAAAGTGCAAAAATTGTGCATTAAAATTACAAAATATTGTTGACAGAAATTAAAAATCTAAATTAAAAAGATATTTCGAATTCATGGAAGACCTAATATTGTTAACATGGCAATACTCCTTAAAATTTATCTGCAGATTCAAGGAAAGTCATATCAAATTTCAGCCACTTTTATTGATAAATGAATGAGTTGATCCTAAAATTCATATGGAAATGGACACAGAATAGCCAAAACAATTCATTGAAAAGAAAAACAAAATGAAGCTCTCACACATCTTGATTTCAAAACTTACTAATACAAAGCAAGGATAATTAAGACAATATGGTACTCACATAAACATACATCTATGAAATAGATTTGAGAGTGTATTTCTGATGACACAAAGACCATTCAACTGGAAAATAATGTCTTTTCAACAAATTGAAATTTGTTGGCAAAATAGTAAATTTAGTCCCCTACTAAACATCATATGTAAAAATTAACTGAAATGGATCAAAGATTTGGATGTAAGGGCAAAACTGTAAAACTCTTAGAAGAAAATGTAGGTAAAACTCTGTTACTCGGATTGCACAATGATTTTTTAAAGCAAAGACATCAAAAAAATGAATTGGATTGTATAAAAATTAGATTTTTTTTTTTTTTATTTTTCAAAGGGCATTATAAGAAAGTGAAAAGACAATCCACACTCTGGGAGAAAATATTTGCAAACGATATCTCTGGCAAGGACCTAGTGTCCAGGCTATATAAAGAACTATTACAACTAAACAGTAAAAAGGCAAATAACCCAATTTTAAAATGGGCAAAAGGTTTGAATACACATTTATCCAGAGAACATATACAAATGACCAGAAAGCACAAGGAAAGATGTTCCACATTGTGAGTCATTAAAGAAATGCAAATCAAACCACAATAAGCTCCCACTTCAGGCTCACTGAGATGGCTATCTTTCAAAAAAGTAGTAAGTGTTGGTAAGGAAAAAAAAATTAGAGTTTTCATACATCACTAGTGGGTATGTGTAAAATGGTGCGGCCACTTTGGAAAACAATTTGGCAGTTCCTCAAAAAGCTAAACACAAAATTGCCATGTGACCCAGAAATTCCACTCCGAAGTATATATCCATGAGAATTAAAAGTATATGTTCACATAAAAACTTGCAAGTGAATATTCTTAATGACATTAATACTAGTAGCCAAATGTGACAGAAGCCCAAATTTCCATCAGCTGATGAATGAGTACACAAAAGCTGATATCTATACAATGGAATATCTTTCAGCTACAGAAAGAAATCAAATGGTGTTATATGCTACAGCATGTAATCTTGACATTGTGCTAAGTGAAAGAAGCTACACAGAGTAAAACATATTGTATGATTTCATTTATATGAAATGCCCAATATAGGCAAATTCTTTCTTTCATAATTTTATCTTTCAGAGCAGTTTCAGGCCCATAGAAAAATTGAACAGAAGGTATAAATTTCCCATACACCTTCCGCCCCCACAAACACATAACTTCCCCATTATCAACACCTTCCACTAGACCCCACCTCCCAACACCTCCACGTTGAGAATCAAATTTCTTTTTTTTTTTTTTTAAACTTTTTTTTTGAAACAGAGTCTTACTCTGTTGCCCAGGCTGGAGTACAGTGGTGCAATCTTAGCTCACTGCAACCTCCACCTCCTGCGTTCAAGCGATTCTCCTGTCTCAGCCTCCTGAGTAGCTGGGATTATAGGTGCATGCCACCACACCAGGCTAATTTTTGCATTTTTAGTAGAGACAGGTTTTTGCCATGTTGGTCAGGCTGGTCTTGAACTCCTGAACTTAGGTGATCTGCCTGCCTTACCCTCCCAAAGTGCTGGGATTACAGGTATGAGCCACTATGCCCAGCCGAAGATCAAATTTCAACATGAGTTTTAGTGGGGACAAACAAACTATTTCCTAACCATAGTCACTTTATATGATACTTAGCCTTGTATTGAGTGTTAAAAAATATCCTACCTGAGTCAGCTAATCATAAGAATAACATGAGATGACTAAAAAATCTTTTTCTTTTAAATGGAAAAGTGCTATGAAATTATAACCTTAAATTCTATTGTGTAAAGTTAATCAGTTCAATAATCTCATGTATCCCCTTTTTCCTTCTGTCAATACTATATTATATTGTATATATTATATATTCCTCCCCAGCATTGTGCTGATTGGTGCTGATATTTTCTTAGTTTTTCTTACAAAAAGACAGCTAACAATAGGTTATTGAGATGAACATGTAAAGAATAGTTAATTCCAATCATTAAGCTGGCCAAACTTGAAAGTAAGAATTTTAGATATCTATGTTTTCAAAATATAATTAGATACTTTTCTGTCAATTTTTTTTTTTTTTTTCCTGTGGGAGCAAAGCAGCATGAAACATGGTTGTTTACTATGACACTAGGAAAGGTAACTGTACCTATAAAACTAAGTATTGGTGTTTCACAACTAAATTAAAAGAAAATTACAATCATTGTGAAGCTAATGCCTATTTATTTTAAAGGTTAGGACAAGTGAGCAATACATTTTTACACTCCAATGGTGATGTCATACTACTATAGTGCAAAGGATCTTTTACAAAATTAAATGCTTAAAAGTTACGGATACCAACTATTAACTCAATGTGCCTGCATATGTTTATTTGTCCCATGGTTGGGGCCCTAAAAATCAGCTAAAAACAAGCTCAGTCCTCTGTATCCTCACTTTTCCAGGTTTATTTTTCACAGAGCTGAGATTTTCTATCGCTCTGACCACTCAGCTCCCATTTTGAGGAGTCATTTTGCACTACCTTTTGTATATTGCTCTCATCTAAAATAGCACATACTCTGGGAGCTGGTAATGTTTCACTGGGCATAGTTAATGTTTGTTATGCCTACCAAGCTAAACACAATACATAATTATAAAATCAGGGGTTAGGTAGGCAGGAATTTCTATTTTAAGCACATTATCTAAAAGCTTTCAAAATCAGCCACTTGAATACCTCTATCTGAATTCTCCATGTTTTCCCACTCCCATTCATAGACCTCCTGGCAGATGAGATGAAATGGAAATAGGGAAAACTGAGTAGTGAGAGTTAGAAAAAATCATGTGAAAATACATCATATTTCTGTCTTAAACTCTATTTTCTGCTCTTCCCACCACCTCCCTTCACCTCACCCTCCAACATCACTAGATTCATTTTATACAGAAGCTTCCTCTTTTTGAAGTCTGTTTTTTGTCTTCCTAATTAAATGGAATTTTGCTGAAACCTTGGAAAGTAAGTAAAATATGAATATTCTAATTAAAATGTCCAGAATAATTTTCTCAAAGTTATTTATTTATTTATTTGAGAAAAGTTTTGCTCTTGTTGCCCAGGCTGGAGTGCAATGGCATGATCTCGGCTCACTGCAACCTCTGACTCCTGGGTTCAAGTGATTCTCCTGCCTCAGCCTCCCGAGTAGCTGGGATTACAGGCGCCTCACCATGGCTGGCTTTTTGTATTTTTAGTAGAGACGAGGTTTCACTATGTTGGCCAGGGTGGTCTCAAACTCATGCCCTCAGGTGATCTGCCTGCCTCAGCCTCCCAAAGTGCTGGGATTATAAGTATGAGCCACCGTGCCTGGCCTCTCAAAGTTATTTCTAATAGTCCATGATAATAGCTACAATAATTATGGAAAATTCAAATATTTATTGCATTAATTTTTGAAATAATTCTTTCAGTCTTCATTGAATCCTTTAAAACTTTTGTTTCTTCAAAAACATCTGGTGAATGAAATCAAGTGTTTTGTAGTTTTCAAATGAATTGTGCCTATTTCATACATTTACATGGCAAAGTTAGTTTTTGATGTGTTATTTTTCCCTCAAAATGTGAATACAAGCAATGGTCACATATCAATTTAACTATTAATCAACGTAACAGAGCTTTCCAACTTGTCTGCTAAGTTTAGAATATTTGTTGCCTGATTTACTCTTCCTGGAAACACAGGCCTAGGAAGCCTTGGATGCATGTTTCCCAGGCAGTCCTTGACAGGATTCTGATTTAGATTCAGCAAGTGAGGAGAACATGAGCAAAGTTTTGAAAATGAGATGGAAGCCTAAGCTATTGTTAGCTGTGGTGAATCCATGCAGGTCTGCAGCAGCCTCAATTCTTGCCTCCTCAGAAGGAAGAATTCGACTGAGGAGCATAAGGCAGAGTGAGAGACCACGGCACATTTTAGAGCAGGAGTGAAAGTTTATTAAAAAGCTTTAGCGCAAGAATGAAAGGAAGGAAAGTACACTCGAAAGAGGGCCAAGAGGGCGACTTGATAGATCAAGTGTGTGCTTTGATCTTTCACTAGAGGTTTTATGTGTTGGCGCGCTTCTGGGGTCTGGTGTCCCTTTTCCCCCATTGTTCCGTCAGGGTGGAACATTGTTCCGCACAGGCTGTCTGCATGTGCAGTGGCCTGCCAGCACTTGTGAGGGACTGCATGCGTAGTTTGTTTACTGAAGTTGTACACATGCTCACTTGAGGCGTTCTTCCCTTATGAGTGGAATATTTCTAGAAGGTCATATACCAGTTAAACTCTGTCATTTTTGCCTCTTAGTGCACATGCTTGAGCCCACTTGCCCAAATTCTGAGATCTTATCAGGAAGCCACTGATCACCAGCTTCAGGTTTTTCCTATCTATTGGGAGACTGCCTTTCTCTGGTGCTGGCTACAACCAATCACTGATTTTAGAGACAAATGGCCTGACCATCACCTGATGGTTGCCTGACATTCCTGGTGGGGGTAGTGGGGTCTTTCCTGTCCTGCTCATGTCTGACTAGTTACCTACTGTAACACTATCCTTCCTCATTTTCAGCCTGAAGCAAATCTGGCAGTCTCATGGTATCCAGCACACTTAGGGCTGTGCCTTGAGTGGCCTCTGAGTATTTCTCAACAAACCATCTACTCACTGACTTGCTTCAGAACACTGTGGGCAACAGCAGCTGTTTCCTGCAGTAACAGATTGGGGTAGCTCTGCTACCTTTCTTTTTTATTTGTTTATTTTTTATTATACTTTAAGTTCTGGGATACATGTGCAGAATGTGCAGGTTTGTTACAAAGGTATACATGTGCTATGGTGATTTGCTGCACCCATCAACCTGTCACCTAGGCCAACAAACATGAAAAAAAGCTCATCATCACTGGTCATTAGAGAAATGCTCTGCCGCCTTTCTAATCACCCAAAACCTGAGGAAGCCTGAGAGCTAACTGCTGTCCTTCCTTATATTTGGTTCTCCAGCCCTCCCATTACCTTTAGAAGCATCTAACTCCCCATACTCTTTCCTTCTTGAAATACCTAGCGTGTTTTCTGTTTTTATGATGGAACCTTGAGTAATGAAAATAGATACATGTTCTAATAATTACTATCTTGAGAGAGTTTTGCTTTTATTCTGGAGATAGCATTGCTTAAAATATTTTTTAAATAATAGCTTAAACAAATATCTCAGTCTTTGAATAATCTTGACTGAGTTTTCAGAATTCCCTCATTAGAGTGTGTGTTTGGTATATGAAAACACGTAGGAGATTCTTAACGTAAATTGCTAAATAAAGTCATTGTTGTGGGCTGAATTGAGCCACCCTACTCCCGCAAATTCAAATGATGACGTCCTAACCTCCAGTAATTCAGAAGGTGACTGTATCTGGAGATAGGTCTTTAAAGTGGTAATTAAGTTAAAATGAAGTTGCTACAGTGAGCCCAAGTCCGATATGACTGGTGCCCTTTTAAGACATTTTTACACAGACACACATAGAGGGAGACAGCTGTCTACAAGCCACAGAGAGAAACCAATCCTTAGACACCTCAGTCTCAAACTCTCAAACTTCCAGCCTCCAGAACCATCAGAAAAAAAAGTTTCTGTTGCTTAAGCCACCCAGTCTGTGGTACTCTGTTATGACAGCCCTAGCAAGCAAATATCGTCATCAGTGGAATAATTCTATTTTGGATATAAAACTGTATGTGACTTTAAGGCATTAAACTTCATTTGTAAAATATCTCTAATGATAATTCTACAAGAGATGTATGGACATAGATTACAGAAAGACCGTTATGTAATGAAAACCTCCAAGATAAACTACGGTGGCAGAAATAACATTTATATAAATGCCATATAGAAAGGTTATTTTAAAATTTCATATAGGGACTATATCTATATTCTTTATAGATAATATGTTACATTTATATGTAGATGTAACTATATAAATACATAAACTTGTATATATAAATATATGTTACATCTATATATATACGTAACATAAATTACTATATCTTCCTCCATGGAATACAGAGACCAAAAACAGAGCAATATTTAAAACTTAGTCAATCACAAGGGGATTGGATTAAAAAGAATGTCCAGAAGGCTGAGAGCTTCTGGCTCTTAAGGGTGATATCTATCTTTGCTTTGTTATTCTATGATTCAAGAAAAATGAGAGCATGGCTTTTTTATTCCATGTACTGAGTCTTGTCTCTGCCTCCATGGGGTGCCCCTCTCCTGAATTTCTAATTTTCCTTTTGTAGTTTCCCTATAAATACACAAACTGACACACATATAGAATGCTTAATACATATAAAGTAGGATATCATTACATTTTAAGGTAATTTCTTCTTAGTACATAAAAATCTGCCTTTTCATGGAGATGCTTTATAGATATACCATAACTGCTTAACTAATGAACTATTGCTGGACATTTTTACTTTTTCTAATCTTTTACTATCATCAATAAAGCTTCGATAAATAATTTTTATAATTGTCACTTTTAAAGTAAATGAGAATATCTGTAGATTAAATTCCAAAAAGATGATGGACCAATGAGTATGTATACAGAGAGAGGGTAGGGGAAAGAGAGAGAGAGAGAGAGATGATGATGATGATTGATAGACAGATGATAGACATGTCTGTTTTGATAAATATAGTAAATTCCTATAAAACTATAGCATCTAAAAAATCTACTGTATGAAATACAGTATTATATTTTTACAAAAGATTAAAAATCAATATTTTTCACTTAGTCTTTATGCTAGCATAAGTAAATAAAGGCAAAAAAAAGTTCCCATGTAATTGTTTTCTACATGTGGGAAAAAAACCAATTACTGCAAAAAGCATGCATTTTTACCTCACTGTGAAAGTGCCCAGTGATCATCATGTTTTAAATTCTTAGCCTCACCCTATTCTTCATGCAGAAGATAAAATTATTTTATCCACTGTCACTTGAGAACAGAGTCACTTGTCAAAAGCATTATGTTTCATTTCCTAGAAGTTTCCACGTGTTATGGGGATGGTTTATTTCATTGCCAAATTGCTGTTTGTTGGGTTGTACAACTTTATTCTTCAAGCGGCACTATCCGAGAATTCATGTTTTCCTAGTTTTGCCAACAGATTTGCAACTGCACTGTAACACACTCTTAGTGTTGCACCAAAGAGAAGATTAGAGAATCTTAATGAATGTACTTGTACTTAACTTTTAATGTAACAGGTCTTCCTAGACATACACACTGATTAGCCCCTCTTTTAGATCACTGTTGGCCTACATGCAGCTCCCTTCCTTCCCTTTGTAAATCACTACTTGATGAAGTAACTATGGGACTTAAACCTCACCAGACAGAGGAATTTCCAGTGAGGAAAGCTTATGTCTCTGCTCCAATGCAGTTAATCCAAAAGTCCCTCAAGTCTTAGGTGTTAGTGATGGCAAAGCCCCATATGAGGTCATCCAGACCATCCCTTGGCAAGGTTTGTCTAAGCAGTATTTGATGTTTGCATTTCTCTAGTTAGTCCAGTCCTATTCACTGACTTAAACATTTTAAAATTTAAAAAGTTCTCTAGGGGATCCCGAAATTTTCTTCTCCAAGCAAATCAGCAGATAATAAAACCTTGAAAAATGTGAGAACCTTATTTTTCTAAAACTCAAGAGGCAAAAATATTCTGTTTTAAGAAAGGAAGAATATTTGTTTATTTTTCTCCTAGAGACTTCAACCTACTATATTTAATTTCTGTATATTTTTGGGACTAGATGAAATATTTGTTACTTGTTGCATGTATTAATTGACGTCAGTGTTCTAAGAATTGTCATGCTGAAACACTTATTTGAAATGGCTCTCTTGATGTTACATAGAGAAAATGGTCAGCATAATGGGGCATGGGAAAATAAGACCACAGCCACTGAATATAAGCCACAGAACTGCACTGCTCAGAACAGTCACACACAATAGCAGTAATGTTGTCAGAGGTCAGAGACACACCATCAGGTGGATACTGTAAACTAATCACACTTGATAAAGGTTGACTTGGAATTGCTAAGAAAGCTAAATATTCTGACCACCCTAATTTCTATTGCTGTTGATGTTATATAAGAGGCACATGTAAATAAGGGAGGATTTGAGGGTTCTGTGTTTATACATTTACAACAATAAAAGCCACTTTATTTCTGACTTTAATGATCCGATTTGACAATTTTGGTTTAGATATGTGCAATGACATACATAATATCACTTTCTGCTTCTCATAGTGGCTGAATACTGTGTTGCAAACTAGTCTCTGCCAAGAGTAACTAGGAAAGCTGGAAAATATTTTTGATCTGTTTGCAAGTATTGGAGCTCTACTTATACAGTTGCTATTTGAAGGGCTATAATTGGACAACAAAAAAAAAGCTCAGAAAAGTGTGGCTAACAAGTGGGCTCTTCTAAACAGTTTTTATGCAGTGTTTGGTGAAACTATGTCTACAGTATTTTTTTCTTTTGGTCTTTTTGTTTGGTTTTGTTTTGGATGATACTGTTGTCCAAAGGAGTTTAATGATTTATATTCCTAGCAACGATAGAAGAATTTCTGTTGCATCACATCACCAGTACTCAGTACTCTCTATCAGGTATATATTTATTTATTTTTCCTACTTTGTTGATGTACGATTAACAAGAATCATATGTATTTATGGTGTAGAAAGTATGTACTTAAAATAGTGAGATCTATAAGTGTAGAGAAAGAAGAACTTTATTTTTTAAAGGGTTGCAACCTGTATGCTGGGAAGTGTAGCCTCTGGTCAAAACTGAAGACAAGTACTTCAGAGACAAAACGAAGAGGCTGAGATTTATGCCTAATGACATTAGCTATACACACATGTTCAGCAGATTAAATGAGACTCTTATGAATATGAGGGAGTCCTAACTTATATATAGTGAATAAACATATATGTTACATATGATCATGTATACTTTGGGGTGAGACTTAACATTAAAATGTATTAAAATTAGGCTATGTCAAAAAGTGAAACAGATCACAAGGCACTTTGTATGCAATCTCTGCAAACTGGACAAAACCATTTTGTGGTAAGTGGTCAGTGGTCAGTTATCAGGAAGGAAAGATTATATTATAAAGTTGGTCAGCTGTCATGGTGAACCCGCTAAAAGGGATGGGAGTCTGGCCTCAGTGTCAGGTGGTCTGTTGAAATCAGTGAAGGGATCTTTCAGTGTTTGTTTCTCACGTGCTGGTTTCTGTTTATCTCTTAGAATAAGAAGTCAGTTAGCCAAAGGGAGGATGGGTATTGAGGTGTGTCTAACCTGTCTCCTGAAGTCCTGGAAACTTACTTAGTAAGTTTTTCTGAAGTATTTGTAGCTAAGAGGGTTCCATTCAGTCTCTTGGGGGCATCAGATTTTACTTTTATTCCACCAAAGCAATGTTTTAATAGATGTATATGTTGTAAAATGATCACCACAATCAAGCTAATGAATGTATACATTGCCTCATATAGTTATTTTTTTTGTGCATACTGAGAACATTTAAGGTCTACTCTTTTAACAAGTTTCAAAGATACAGTGGAGTACTATTAACTATAGTCACCATGCTGTACACTTCATCTCCAGAATTTATTCATCTTGCCTAACTTGATTCATTCATTCATTCATGAACACTAGGTTGGTTCTATCTTTTGGCTATTATGAATACTGCTGTAACCAATATTGGGATGAAGATATCTCTTTGAGATACTGATTTTATTTTCTTTGGATATGTGATTTTATCTCTTTGTTCAACCTCTTACTTTGCTCAGGTATTGTTTTCTTGATTTCATTTAGTCATCTATCTGTGTTCTCTTATAGCTCACTGAGCTTCTTAAGATAATTAGAGTTATCTTTTGGGCAATTTGTAGATCGCCATTTTTTTTTAGTGTCCATTACTAGTGATTCGTTTTTTTTCTTTGGTGGTATTTTTCCAATTTTTATAATTCTTGTGGCCTTGCTTCATTGTCTGTGCATTTAAAGAACAAAGATCTTCAACTTTATAAAAAAATTGTCTTCGGTAAGGAAAGCTCTTCATCCAACTGTCCATCTAGAATTCTGAGTGGGCCAGGTGTCAGGGTCTGTGAGCAGGTTTGCTGCTGCAGTGTTTGAGTGGGCTGGCCTGGTTCCTGGGTCAGCAGATGTGTGGACTTGAAGCTTGAGTTCACAGGGATGGGCTTGATTCTGCAACCTTAGGGGCCAGCCTGACTCCTGGGTCCACTGGGGTGGGCCTGGAGTCTATAATCCTTGAGTCTAAGTCAGCAGGAGGCAACTCAGTGTGACGTTCTACTGGAGTAGGCCTGACCCTGGGTTTTCTGGAATGGCCCAGGATCCTGGGTTCATTGGAGCATGAGGCCATGAGCATCAGCCTAGAGCCTGGGACTGCTGACCTTGGCCCAGCACCAGGCTCTACTGGGGTAAACTTGTACCCTGGATCTTCTGGAGCAGGCCTGGACCCTATGGCTTCTGGAACCTGTGCCCATAGGGACTGGGCTGGAGCCTGGGGCTGCAGTGGGTGTCCAGGCACTGGGGTAGACCTGGAGCATGAGTCTGTGGAAACCAGTCTGGAGCCTGGGACAGAGTGGCTAGACTCGTGCTGTGGTGGTTCTGAAGGCCCTGTCTATAGGTGCTAGCCTAGAGCCTCAGGCCCTGAGAGCTGACCTGATGACAGGGCCTGTGATGGACCTGCTGCTGGGGTCCATGGTGAAGTCAGGTGTTCAGTGCACTTTCCTTCCCTCAGGAAGATGCTGTCGGGCATGGGAAAGAAATAACATGGGTAATATGACACTATTCTTCCTACCCTCTTCAGTGTGTCTTCCTTATTTCTGTTATGTAATTGCTAATACGGATTTCTTAATTGTTGTAAAGATATTTTGTGTGTGGATAGTTGTTCTACTTGATGTTTTTGTGAGGGGACGAGCACTGGAAGGTCCTATTCTGCCATCTTTCTGACATCACTCTGGTGTTTATACTTTGTATACATTTCTCTGTAGTTTATACCTAGAATAAAAAAAAAGATGCATCACAGAGCACTTATATCTTCATTTTGGAAAATACTGCCAAAGTTTTCAAGAAATGATTGAATATATTTACACTCCCCTCAGCAATGCAAGATTATGTTTGTTATATTTTAAGCTATATTACTGAATAAATGTTAAACATTGAAATAATATTCTTGAGTTATTCCTCTAATACCATTAGGTAGGATAATGTCCTTCTTCTTAGGACATGCAGGCTGAATTATTTCAGGGAGAAATGTTATGACGTGTCAAACTTAAGTTCAAATAGTTCAACAAGAAGAACAAAAAGGGTGGATGGATAGAGGTATGTGTAGATAAGTAGAGACAGCAAACCTGGCAAACGTTAAAAATAGGTCAACCTAGACAAAATATATATTTCAAGCCATGTAAAGACAGGGAGGGAATTGAATGTTTATTACTAAGTGAAAGGAGAAAATTGAAAAAGCTATATACTGTATGATTCCAAGTGTATGACATTCAGGAAAAGTCAAAATACAAAAAAAAAAAAAAATTCAATTGTTTCCCAGGGGTTAGGGTAGAAGGAGGGATAAATAGGTGGAGCACTGGGGGCTTTTAGGACAGTGAAATGATTTGTGTGATACTATGATGATGTTTACAAGTCACTAAATTATCCAAGCCCACAGAATAAACAGCAATAAGAATGAACCTTAATATGGACTTTGAGTTATTATGATGTGTCAATACAGATTCATCAAATGTGATAAATATACCTCTCTGGCATGGGAAGTTGATAATGGCGGAAGCTATGCATGTGTGATGTATGGGGGTGGTGAGTATGCAGGAACTCTCTATACTTTCCACTCAGTTTAACTGTGAACCTAAAACTGATTTAAAAGTTAGAGTCTATTTTTTAAAAAATGAGAAAAAAATCATATAGACCACACAGGACAAATAAAAAACAAATAATTATATTTTAAACCTAAACATTTTAAATGTAAGCAAAGTAAATATTGCATATAAAAGGCAAAGATTGTCAGACTGGATAACATCAGTTTTAGGAAGTCTTATGTAGAAAACCAAAGCCTAATTTACAGACTTTTACTATAATATTCCGAATACCAGTGAGAGAAAGGAGATGAGATGGGCAGAAGAGATAGGAATCATGTCGTATTTAATATGTCTTATAATAGATTTTGCAATGACAATTGTATAATTTTATAACTTTTTGAAATAATGAATATGTTTACTTATGTGCCATAAGTTGTAATAAGCAACAGAAGGGCAATTTATTTTAATCCCTTTGTTGTATATTTGGAAATATCACACATTCCTTTTCAGGAAGTCTGAGGACTTCAGATAGGAATGTAGGCAGGATTTTTAAAGTGTGAAATAAGCAACAGGTTTCATTTGAAATGCTCAATACTTTTCACAGCTTTATACTGATAACATTCCAGTTCTGTGAAAATAGTACAAAAATGGTGAAGTTAAATAGAATATCCCCTAAAATTATACTTTCTGCCAATTATGCCAAGGAAAATTAGATACATATAACATTTTTGGAATAGGGGTTTTTATGACTATTATTAAGTCACAGCCAAAAATTCATACTTTTCTTTATATTTGTCAATAGAAAAAATATTCATATTAATAACCATCTTTCTTCCATTAAAAAATAATATTCCAGATAGACTGTTTTAAATTATAATGCCACCATGTAGAGGAAATTTTAGTATTTTTAAGTTTAATTTACAGTCATAGAAAATGCTGCCTGATTAATCCAAGAAGACCAAGAGTCCAAAGAAAACTTAAATTAGTTAAGTCTTTTTCTTAGTCAATAGCATCTTTAACCAAATTTTACATTTTCTTCCAATTTTCTTTGTCTCCTTAGTTGCAATTTAATATGTTTTATGGGCATCATTTATCTAGAGAATTGCTGTTAGAGTAGAAAATAATATAATCTGGAGTAACATTGCTGTTTACCATAATTATACAAAAACCAAAGTTTTGAAACAGTTTTTGAAACTGTGATCATTTGGCCTGGAAAATGAAAAGTGATTTTGCTTTTCTCAAAACTTACACAATTACTCTAACATTATAAACAGTTTCAAATGTTGAAATAGTTTTATTCAAACTATTTTTATTATACATTTTTTAACTTTAGATTTAAATTACTATAGATTAGAAGGCATCAAGAATTAAAATATATTATTTTGTCTTGTTTTCAAATTAGGCAAAGTATTACCTCGTCAGGCATTTGTGGGCCTACAGTGAATAGACATAAACTTTTTTTAGCTTTATGCAACACTGAGCAATTTTCAAAATGTTTCTCACTATTTTATTTGGTGCTCACAACAACTTCATAATTAAGAAAGGAAAAAGGACAATTCTTACAATTTCAGAGATAAGGAAATAAAGTTCCACAAAGTTTAAGTAAACCCACATTGGATGACAAATGATGGATAAATAGATCTTTGAGAAATTACTTATTATCTAGCATTAATTAAGTTACTCCAAATTTCCAAGCTCCTTCTATACATTGTTCAGAAACACTTCCTATAGGCCTTGTGTCTCATTGTTGCAATGGTTGATAGTGATAGTGATGGTAATGATAAAGTGAGTGTATTCACACACACAAGTAGGAAGAGAAAGGAGGGCAATAGAAATTAGAGAGGAATAATAAAATTAAAGATTAGCCAAAGAAAGATTTCCAAAGAGTAGAAATAGAATTATCACAGCCAAGAATAGTTAGTTCTGTTCAAAGAAATAAAAGGAGAAAATAGAAATCTAATAAAATTAGAATGAAGTTAATTTACATTTTTGCTAACATGGTACATATAATGAATAAATACTTCACTTTGCTGAATCATGAAAAAATAATATTTGACTAATTGAGAATTTTACTATCAATAAACATATTTCTGTAGATAATCAATTACTATTAATGGGGAACACATAACTGAGAAGTTTAACATTTTAAGTGGAATGTATCCAGGACATTATGTTTTTAATTTCCTCTTACTTTCCATTGCTCTTGCAAAGTTTTCTTAATCTCCTTCTTGGAAGTTTTAAGGTAATATTCAAATTCATTTTGCTCTGTTGCAGATAATACATACACTAAGGCTATTTTTTTGCACATGTATGGACTTGTATCTAAATATTCAACAATTTTATTACTTTTTGACTCAGAAGCTGCTGATTCCAACCTTCCACATCACAAGTTCTTCATTCCTACCATCTTCCTTAAAATTCCTTAGGCTCTGCCTCCATACATCCCATATAATACATTTCAGTTTCTTCCTATTTCACAAACTGGGGTTAACATTTCCTAATTGTTCATATTTCATAAGCCCTGATTCCAAATAACCCTCTACTTCTGTCATTTTCTTATGTACTTTTTTACCTGCATTTCCTCTCTTGCTAATTATTTCCAATGTATTAGCTTGTTTTCATATGGCTATAAAGAACTGCCTAAGACTGAGTTATTTATAAAGGAAAGAGAAAAGAAGAAAGAAGAAGAAAGAAAAAGAAGAAAGAAAAGAAAAAAGAAAAGAAAAGAAAAAAAGAAAAGAAAAGAGAAAGAAAGAAAGAAAGAAAGAAAGAAAGAAAGAAAGAAAGAAAGAAAGAAAGAAAGAAAGAAAGAAAGAAAGAAAGAAAGAAAGAAAGAGAAAGAAAAGAAAGGAAGGAAGGAGGGAGGGAAGGAAGGAGGGAGGGAAGGAAGGAGGGAAGGAGGGAGGGAAGGAGGGAAGGAAGGAAGGAAGGAAGGAAGGAAGGAAGGAAGGAAGGAAGGAAGGAAGGAAGGAAGGAAGGAAGGA
>NW_022161441.1:0-8727 GCF_008728515.1 Papio anubis
TATTTGGTAGCTCAATGAAGCCTATGGTGACAAAGGAAATATCCTCAAATAAAAACCAAACAGAAGCTTTCTGAGAAAGTGCTTTGTGATGTGTGAATTCATCTCACAGAGTAACACTGTTCTTTTCATTGAGCAGTGTGCTAACACTGTTTTCTTGACATCTGCAATGGGATATTTCAGAGTGCACTGACGCTTATGTTGACAAAGGAAATATCCTCACACAAAAACTAGAAAAAAGCTTTCTGAGAAACTGCTTTTTGATTTGTGAATTCATCTCACAGATTTACAGGATTTTTTTCATGGATCAGTTTGGTAGCACTGTTTTTGGGAATCTGAGAAGGGATCATTTGAATCACATTGAAACCTATGGTTGCAGAGAAAACATCCTCAGATAAAAACTAGAAAGAATCCTTCTGAGAAACCTCTTTGTGATGCGTGAATTCATCTCACAGAGTTACACCATTCTTTTCATGATGCAGTTTGGTAGCACTGTTTTTGGGGATCTGTGAAGGGATATTTTAGATTGCATTGAAGCCTATGGTGACAAAGGAAATAACCTCAGATAAAAACTGGAAAGAACCTTTTTGTGAAACTTCTTTGTGATTTATGCATTCATCAAACAGAGTAACACCTTTCTGTTAATGGAGAAGTTTGCTAACACTCTTTTTGTGGAATTGGCAAAGGTCTGTTTGGGAGCACATTGAGGTCTATGGTGAAAAAGGAAATATCATCAGTTAAAAACTAGAAAGAAACTTTCTGATAAAATGCTTTGTGATGTGTTAATTCATCTCACAGAGTCACACAATTCTTTCCAGAGAACACTTTGGTAGCCCTGTTTTTGGGGAATCTGAAAAAGGATATTTTGGATCACATTAAAGCCTATGGTAAAAAAGGAAATATTCTCAGAAAAAAATAGAAGGAACTTCTCTGAGAAAGCTCTTTGTGATGTTTGAATTCTTTTCACAGATTCGCACCTTTCTTTTCATGGAGCAGTTTCCTAACACTGTTTTCGTGGAATCTGTGAAGGGATATTTGGAAGTGCATTGAGGCCTATAGTGTGTAAGGAATTATCCTCAGATAAAAATGAGAAGGAAGCTTTCTCAAAAACTGCTTTGTGACGTATGAATTCATCTTACAGCTTTACGCCATTCTTTTCAATGAGCAGGTTGATAACACTTTTTTTCGTGGAATTTTCAATAGAATATTTGGAAATGCATTGAAGATTATGGTGACAATGGAAATATTCTCAGACAAAAACCAAAAAGAAGCTTTCTGGGAAACTGCTTAGTGATGTGTGAATTCATCTCATGTATTTACACATTTCTTTTCATGGAGCAGTTTGCTAACACTATTTTCATTGAATCTACAAAGTGATATTCCCAAAGGTATTAAGGCCTATAGTGAAAAAGGAAATATCCTCATAAAAACTAGAAAAAAGCTTTCTGAGAACCTACTTTGTGATTTGTGAGTTCATCGCCCAGAGTAACATGAATCTTTTCATGGAGCTGTTTGGTAGCCCTGTTTTTGGGGAATCTGAGAAGGGATATTTTGGATCACATTGAAGCCTGTATTGACAAAGGAAATATTCTCAGATAAAAACTAGAAAGAAACTTTCTGAGAAAATTCTTTGTGATGTGTGGATTCATCTCAAAGTGGTACACCATTCTTTTGTTGAGAAGTTTGCTAACATTTTTTCATGGAATCAGCAATGGGATATTTGGGAGAGCATTGATGAATATGGTGAAAAAGGAAATATCCTCGAATTAAAGCTAGAAAGAAGCTTTCTGAAAAACAGCTTTGTGGTGTCTGAATTCATCTCACAGACTTACCCCGTTCTTTTCATGGAGAAGATTGGGAACCCTTTTTTGGGGAAATCTGAGAAGGGATATTTTAGATTGCACTGAAGCCGATGGTGAAAAAGGAAATATCCTTAGATAAAAACTAGAAAGAATTTTTCCGAGAAACTTCTTTGGGATGTGTGAATTCATCTCAGAGTTACACGTTTTTTTTTTTTTTTTTTTTTCATAGAGCAGTTTACTAACACTGATTTCATGGAATCTGCAAGAGATATTTGGGAGGGAATTGAGGCTGATGGTGAAAAAGGAAATATTGTCAGACAAGAACTAGAAAGAAGCTCTCTAAAAAACTGCTTTTTGATGTGTGAATTCATCTTTTTTTTTTTTTTAAATTTATTTATTATTATTATACTTTAAGTTGTAGGGTACATGTGCATAACGTGCAGGTTTGTTACATATGTATACTTGTGCCATGATGGTCTGCTGCACCCATCAACTCGTCATTTACATCAGGTATAACTCCCAATGCAATCCCTCCCCCTCCCCCTCCCCATGATAGGCCCCGGTGTGTGATGTTCCCTTCCTGAGTCAAGTGATCTCTGTTCAGTTTCCCACCTATGAGGTGAGAACATGCGATTGTTTGGTTTCTGTTCTTGTGAGAGTTT
Organism: Papio anubis; assembly: GCF_008728515.1. NCBI lineage: Eukaryota > Metazoa > Chordata > Mammalia > Primates > Cercopithecidae > Papio > Papio anubis. The sequence continues at coordinate 2,462 of NW_022161441.1, forward strand.
GCCTAAGAATGATGGTTTCCAGCTGCATCCATGTCCTACAAAAGGACGCAAACTCATCCTTTTTATGGCTGCATAGTATTCCATGGTGTATATGTGCCACATTTTTCTTAATCAATCTGTCATGATGGACATTTGGGTTGATTCAGATCTTTGCTATTGTGAATAGTGCTGCAATAAATATGCATTGTGCATGTGTCTTTATAGCAGCATAATTCTATATTTAGGTAAATCCCCAGTAATGGGATGGCTGGGTCATATGGTACATGGTTCTAGATCCTTGAGGAATCGCCATGCTGTTTTTCCATAATGGTTGAACTAGTTTACAATCCACCAACAGTGTAAAAGTGTTCCTATTTCCTCCCACGTATCTCCAGCACCTGTTGTTTCCTGACTTTTGAATGATCGCCATTCTAACTGGTGTGAGATGTTATCTCTCATTATTGGTTTTTGATTTGCATTTCTCTGATGGCCAGTGATGATGAGCATTTTTCATATGTCTGTTGGCTGTATGAATGTCTTCTTTTTGAGAAATGTCTGTTCATCTTTGCTTACTTTTGATGGGGTTGTTTGTTTTTTTTTCTTGTAAATTTGTTGGAGTTCTTTTGTAGGTTCTGGATATTAGCCCTTTTGTCAGATAGGTAGATTGCAGAATTTTCTCCCATTCTGTAGGTTGCCTGTTCACTCTGATGGTAGTTTCTTTTGCTGTGCAAGCTCTTTTAGTTAATGAGATCCCATTTTGTCAATTTTGGCTTTGCTGCCGTTGCTTTTGGTGTTTTAGACATGAAGTCTTTGCCCATGCCTATGTCTGAATGGTACTACCTAGAGTTTTCCTCTAGGATTTTTATGAGTAATTAGGTCCTAACATTTAAGTCTCTAATCCATCTTGAATTAATTTTACATTATAAGGAGTAAGGAAAGGATCCAGTTTCAGCTTTCTGCCCTTAGCTAGCCAATTTTTCCCAGCACCATTTTATTAAATAGGGAATCCTTTCCCCATTTCTTGTTCTCTCAGGTTTGTCAAAGATCAGATGGCTGTAGATGTGTGGTATTATTTCTGAGGATCTGTTCTGTTCCATTGGTCTATATCTCTGTTTGGTACCAGTATCATGCTGTTTTGGTTACTGTAGCCTTGTAGTATAGTTGAAGTCAGGTAGCGTGATGCCTCAGCTTTGTTCTTTTGAGTTAGGATTGTCTTGGAGATGCGGGCTCTTTTTGGTTCCATATGAACTTTAAAGCAGTTTTCAATTCTGTGAAGAAACTCATTGGTAGCTTGATGGGATGGCATTGAATCTATAAATTACCTTGGGCAGTATGGCCATTTCACGATATTGATTCTTCCTATCCATGAGCATGGTGTTATGTTCTTCCATTTGTTTGTGTCCTCTTTGATTTCACTGAGCAGTGGTTTGTAGTTCTCCTTGAAGGGTCCTTTACATCCCTTGTAAAGTTGGATTCCTAGGTATTTTATTCTCTTTGAAGCAATTGTGAATGGAAGTTCATTCATGATTTGGCTCTGTGTTTGTCTATTATTGGTGTATAGAATGTGATTTTTGCACATTAATTTTGTATCCTGAGACTTTGCTGAAGTTGCTTATCAGCTTAAGGAGATTTTGGGCTGAGACAATGGGGGTTTCTAAATATACAATCATGTCATCTGCAAACAGGAACCAATTTGACTTCTTCTTTTCTAACTGAGATACACAGATTTCTTTCTCTTGCCTAATTGCCCTAGCCAGAACTTCCAACACTATGTTGAATAGGAGTGGTGAAGGGGCATCCTGTCTTGTTCCAGTTTTTCAAAGGGAATTTTTCCAGTTTTTGCCCATTCAGTATGATGGCTGTGGGTTTGTCATAAATAGCTCCCCATTATTTTTGAAATTAAGACATCAATACCAAATTTATTAGAGTTTTTTAGCATGAAGGGCTGTTGAATTTTGTCAAAGCCTTTTCTGCATCTATTGAGATAATCATGTGGTTCTTGTCTTTGGTTCTGTTTATATGCTGGATTATGGTGTTTATTGATTTCTTGAATGTTAGACCAGCCTTGCATCCCAGGGGATGAAGCCCACTTGATCATGGTGGATAAGCTTTGATGTGTTGTTGAATCCGGTTTGCCAGTATTTTATTGAGGATTTTTGCATCGATGTTCATCAGGGATATTGGTCTAAAATTCTCTTTTTGTTGTGTCTCTGCCAGGCTTTCGTATCAGGATGATGTTGGCCTCATATAAAATGAGTTAGGGGGATTCCCTCTTTTCTATTGATTGGAATAGTTTCAGAAGGAATGGTACCAACTCCTCCTTATACCTCTGGTAGAATGTGTGAATCCATCTGGTCCTGGACTTTTTGGTTGGTAGGCTATTAATTATTGCCTCAATTTCAGAGCCTCCTTATTGGTCTATTCAGGGATTCAACTTCTTCCTGGTTTAGTCTTGGGAAGGTGTAGTGTCAGGAAATTATCCATTTCTTCTAGGATTTCCAGTTTATTTGCATAGAGGTGTTTATAGTATTCTCTGATGGTAGTTTGTATTTCTGTGGGGTCGGTGGTGATATCCTTTGTGTTTTAATTGCGTCGATTTGATTCTTCTCTCTTTTCTTCTTTATTAGTCTTGCTAGTGGTCTGTCAATTTTGTTGATCTTATCAAAAACCAACTCCTGGATTCATTGATTTTGGAGAGGATTTTTTGTGTCTCTATCTCCTTCAGTTCTCTGATCTTTATTCCATTTCTTGCCTTCTGCTAGCTTTTTCGAATGTTTGCTCTTGCTTCTCTAGTTCTTTTAATTGCGATGTTAGAGTGTCAATTTTGATCTTTCCTGCTTTCTCTTGTGGGCATTTGGTGCTATAAATTTCCCTCTACACACTGCTTTAAATGTCCCTAGAGATTCTGGTATGTTGTATCTTTGTTCTCATTGGTTTCAAAGAACATCTTTATTTCTGCCTTCATTTCGTTATGTGCCAGTAGTCATTCAGGGAGCAGGTTGTTCAGTTTCCATGTGGTTGAGCGGTTTTGATTGGTTTCTTAGTCCTGAGTTCTAGTTTGATTGCACTGTGGTCGAGAGACAGTTTGTAATAATTTCTGTTCTTGAACATTTGCTGAGGAGTGCTTTACTTCCAATTACGTGGTCAATTTTGGGTAAGTATGATGTGGTGCTGAGAAGAATGTATATTCTGTTGATTTGGAGATTAGAGAGTTCTATAGATGTCTAGTAGGTCTGCTTGCTGCAGAGATGAGTTCAATTCCTGGTATCCTTGTTCACTTTCTGTCTCCTTGATCTGTCTAATGTTGACAGTGGAGTGTTGGGAGTCTCCACCCATTATTGTATGGGAGTCCTAAGTCTCTTTGTAAGTCTCTAAGGACTTGCTTTATGAATCCTGGGTGCTCCTGTATTGGGTGCATATATATTTTAGGATAGTTAGATCTTCCTGTTGAATTGATCCCTTTACCATTATGTAATGGCCTTCTTTGTCTCTTTTGATCTTTGATGGTTTAAAGTCTGTTTTATCAGAGACTAGTATTATTTTAACCCCTGCTTTTTTGTTCTCCATTTGCTTGGTAAATCTTCCTCATCCCTTTATTTTGAGCTATGTATGTCTCTGCGTGTGAGATGGGTCTCCTGAATACAGCATAGCCCAGACTGATGGATCTTGACTCTATCCAGTTTGCCAGTCTGTGTCTTTTAATTGGAGCATTTAGTCCATTTTACATTTGGAGTTAAGATTGTTATGTGTGAACTTGATCCTGCCATTATGATAACTGGTTATTTTGCTCGTTAGTTGATGCAGTTTCTTCCTAGCCTCGATGGTCTTTACATTTTGGCATGTTTTGAGATGGCTGGTACGTTCATTCCTTTCCATGTTTAGTGCTTCCTTCAGGGTCTCTTGTAAGGCAGGCCTAGTGGTGACAAAATCTCTAAGCATTTGCTTATCTGTAAAGGATTTTATTTCTCCTTCACTTATGAAGCTTAGTTTGGCTGGATGAAATTCTGGGTTGAAATTTCTTTTCTTTAAGAATGTGAATGTGGCCCCACTCTCTTCTGGCTTGTAGAGTTTCTGCTGAGAGATCTACTGTTAGTGTGATGGGCTTCCCTTTGTGGAGTAACCCGACCTTTCTCTCCTGGCTGCCCTTAAGATTTTTTCCTTCATTTCAACTTTGGTGAATCTGGCAATTATGTGTGTCTTGGAGTTGCTCTTCTCGAGGTATCTTTGTGGCGTTCTCTGTATTTCCTGGATTTGAATGTTGTTGGCCCCTGCCCTACTAGGTTGGGGAAGTTCTCCTGGATGATGATATCCTGAAGAGTGTTTTCAACTTGGTTCCATTTTCCCCTCTTTCCAGGCACCCCAATCAGGCGTGATTTGGTCTTTTATAATCCCATACTTCTTGCAGAGCTTTTGTTCATTTCTTTTCTTCTTTTTCTTTTGGTTTCTCTTCTCAGCTTCATTTCATTCATTGATCCTCAATGCAGCTGATACTCTTTCTTCCAGTTGATGATGGGTTACTGGAAGCGTGCCTTTGTCGTATTTCTCGTGTCATGGTTTTCATCTCTTTCATTTCGTTATGACCTTCTCTGCATTAATTACTCCTGGCCATCAGATTCTTTCACTTTTTTTTCAAGATTTTTAGTTTCTTTCAGCTGGGTATAATTCCTCCTTTAGCTCTGAGATTTGATGGACTGAAGCCTTCTTCTCTCATCTGCGTCAAAGTCATTCTCCGTCCAGCACGATCCGTTGCTGTGGCGATGAGCTGCGGCTCCTTTGCGGGGAGATCGCGCTCTTATTTTTGAATTTCCAGCTTTTCTGCCCTGCTTTTCCCATTTTTGTGGTTTATCTGCCTCTGGTCTTTGATGATGGTATTACTGATGGGGTTTTGGTGTAGGTGTGCCTTCCTGTTTGATAGTTTCATTCTAACAGTCAGGACTGTCCCTCAGCTGTAGATCTGTTGGGGTAGCAGGAGTCCACTCAGACCCTGTTTGCCTGGGTATCAGCAGCAGAGGCTGCAGAACATAGAATATTGCTGAATAAGCGAGTGTACCTGTCTGATTCTTGCTGTAGGCTTCCCTCAGAGGGTGTACTCCACACCCTGTGAGGTGTGGGGTGTCAGACTGCCTAGTGGGGATGTGTCCCAGTTAGGCTTCACTCAGGGGTCAAGGGACCCACTTGAACAGGCAGTCTGTCCCTTCTCAGATCTCAACCTCCATGTTGGGAGATCCACTGCTCTTCAAAGCTGTCAGACAGAGTGGGTTTAGCGTCTGCAGGAGTTTCTGCTTTTGGCTTTGTTGTTACTGTGCCCTGTCCCCAGAGGTGGAGTCTACAGAGACAGGCAGGTTTCCCTTGAGCTGCTGTGAGCTCCACCCAGTTCGAGCCCCAGCAGCTTTGTTTACCCTAAAGCCTCAGCAGCCTGGCGGGGCCCTCCCCAGCCTTGCTGCTGCCTTGCAGTGGGTCATGAACTGCTGTGCTAGCAATGAGGGGAGGCTCGGTGGGTGTGGGACCCTCCCAGCCAGGTGTGGGATATGATCTCCTGAGGTGTGCCTGTTTGCTTAAGGCGCAGCATTAGGGTGGGAGTTACCCGATTTTCCGGGTGTTGTGTGTCTCCAGTTCCCCTGGCTAGGAGAAAGGGATTCCCTTCCCCTTAGCTTCCCAGGTGAGGCAATGCCTCGCCTGCTTCCAGCTTTCACTGGTCCGAGGGCTGCAGCAGGCGGACCGGCCACCGATAAATCCGGCACTCCCAGTGAGATGAACTCAGTACCTCAGTTGAAAATGAAATCACAGGTCTTCTGTGTAAGCTGGCACTGGGAGTTGGAAACTGGAGCTGCTCCTATTCTGACCCATCTTGCTCCACCCCCCTAATTTTCATGTTTTTCTACAAAAGAGATATTTGGGAGAGAGGTAGAAGTATGGGGAAAAAGGAGATATCTTCAGACAAAAAAGAAGAAAGGTTTAGAAACTGCTTTGTGGTTTTAGTAGATTCATCTCACAGAGTTACTTGATTCTTTTCATGGGGCCAGTTTGTAGCACTGTTTTGAGGATTATGAGAAATGATATTTTTGGATCATGTGAAGCCCATGGTGAAAAGGAAATGTCCTGATATAAAACTAGAAAACTCTCTGAGAAACTGCTTTGTGATGTGTGAATTCATCTTACAGGTTATGCCTTTATTTTGTTGCAGGAGTTTGCTAACACTGTTTTGTGGAATCTGCAAAAGGATATTTGGGACTGCATTGAGGCCTATGATTTAAAAGGAAATATCCTCAGATAAAAACTAGAAAGAA
>NW_022161441.1:8827-16090 GCF_008728515.1 Papio anubis
CAGTAGCCTTCGTTCAGTTGCATATTGCTGGCAGCACAGCAGCTATAAAAGCTTTGTCAGAGAGGTTCCAAGTCAGAGGTTCCTCTGACAGCCATGCATTGAATCTATTTTGAAAATTAAATACCCTCAGGTGGAAACAAGAAAAACTTTCCCGAGAGAGTTCTTTTATGACATGTGAACTCATTTCACAGAAGTTACCCTTCTTTTTATTGAGCAGTTTGATAACACTCTTTCTGTGGAATCTGCAGCTAATATTATATATTTGGGAGGCGCGCATTGAAGCCTATGAACTGACAAAATAATATCCTCAGATAAAAACCAAAAGCAGATTTCGAGAAACTGCTGTATTTAATGTGTTCATCTCAGTTGCTGTTATTTCATTGAGCAGTTCCCACAACACCGTTTAAAGTGGAATCTACCAAGTAGGATATTTCGGCGCGCATTGAGAAACATGTTGACAAAGTATCCTTAGGCAAAAACAGAAAGTAGCTTTCTGAGAAACTGCTTTTGTGATGCTTAATGTGTACTCATCTCCCAAAAGGTAACACCTTTCTTTTCATGCATCAGTTCTACCACTGCTATTTTCCTTGGAATCTACAGAGGGGATATTTAGGAGAGAGTTGAGGCTTATGGTGAAAAGGAAATATCCTCTGAAAAACTAGAAATAAGTTTCTTAAAATCTGCCTCTGTAATTAGCATGAATTCATCTCACTGGGTTTACCTCACTGTTTCATGGAGACAGTTTTGTGGCACTGTTTGGGGGAGAGTCTGAGAGGATAATTTTAAACTGCCTTGTAGGCCTGTGGTATGTGTAAAGGAAATATCCTCAGACAACAACTAGAAAGAAGAAGCTTTCCCCAAGTTTTTGTGATGGATAAATTCTGCTCTGAAGTTACACCACTTTCTTTGTTCCTGGAGCAGTTCTAGCTTAACACACTATTTTAGAACAAAATTATCACAAGTGATATATAGGAGCATTTAGAGGGCCTGGTGAAAAATATCCTCCAAAATGAAACCAATAAGATTTCTGTGAAATTGCTTTGTGATGGGTGAATTCATCTCTCACAGGTGCACCTTTCTTTCCTTATAGTTTACTAACACTGTTTAGGTGATGGAGATCTGCAATGGGATATTTGGGAAACATTGAAGCCTATGGTGACAAGCGATTTATCCTCAGAAAAATCACCAAAAGTAGCTCTGTGTGCTTTGTGATATGTGAATCTCACATCTCACAGAGTTCGCCTTTCTTTTCATGGAGCAGTTTGGTAACACTGTTTATAGGGGAATCTGAAGAAGAATATTTTAGTTCCATTTAAAACATATACTGTAGTAATGTCTCAGAGAAAAACTAGAAAGGAGGTTTTCCTGACTTCTTTGTGATCTTGTCTATTCATGTCACAAATTAGTAACTTTTTCATGTAACAGTTTGCAAACACTGTTTTTAGCTGGAATGAAGGCATGTTGGGAGTGAGTTAGAGGCCTATGGTGGAAAAAGGAAATATCCTTATATAAAAGGTTAGTCACTTAAACTTTCTGAGAACCTGCTTTATGATCTTAATGAATTCACTTTCCACAGGGTTCGCTGTTCTTTTTCATTGAACGACTGACTAACAGATGTTTCCTTGGAATCTGCAAGGGGATATTTTTGGAACTCATCAGAGAAACATTTTTACAAAGAAATACCCTCAAATTAATGACAAAACTGAACAAAGTTTCCTGAAAACCAGCTTTTTGATGTGTTGCCGCTCCACAAGTCCTGCAGATTCTTTCATAAATCAGTTTTGTAGACTGCTTTTTGGGGGAATCTGAAGGGATATTAAAACAAGATGCACAATGAGCAATATAGTTGCAGAAGGGAAGTATCCTCTACAGTAGAAAAATAAGAAAGCTTTCTGTGAAACTGCTTTTGTGATGGTAATTCATCTCACAGAGGGGAGTTACACCATTCTTTTTCATTGAGGAAGTTGGCCTAACATACCTTTTCATGGAGATATTTCACAATGAGATATTCTGAAGAGCATTGAGGGAATATAGAGAAAAAGAGTATACTCAGATAAAAGTGAAGAAAACTTTCGAGAAATTACTTTGTGATGTGTAATGGATTCATCTCACAGAGTGCGGGATGAATCGCGCTGCCTGAAAGTATCAGCTTCTGCTCCCTAGTTTTCCTCTGAGGATGTTTGCCCCCAATGCTGTAAGCTTCGTAACACAGAAATATCCAATTGCGAATTTTCCAAAACAATAATTAACAAGCTGAAGTCAATGAAAGAAATGTGTAACTCTGTGACTTCAACATTCTGCGTCTGTCAATTTCTCAGGCAGCTTCTTTCGATTTTATCTCGAGATGTTTCTTTTCGCATGTAGACCTCAACGTGCTCCCCGTCACCATATACAGATTCCATGAAAACAGTGTTAGCAAACTGCTTCATGAAGACAAAAGTGTAGCTCTGTGAGATGATTTCACACACCACCAAGCAGTTTCTGAGAAGGCTTCTCTCCAGGTTTTATCTGAGGATATTTAACTTTTCACCATGGGATTCAATGATATCCAAAATATCACCTCTGAGATTTCACAGAAAAAATGCTAGCAAACTCCTCCACGAAACAGTGGTGTAACTCTGAGAGATGAAATCACACATCACAAAGCAGTTTCTCAGAATGCTTCTTTCTGGTTTTGGTCTGAAGATATTTCCTTTGGCCGTATAGTCTTCAAAGAGATCCGAAATATCCGTTCTCAGATTTCACAAATTCAGGGCTAGCAAACAGCTCCACGAAATACAGGTGTAATTCAGTGAGTTGAATTGACACACCACAAAGCAGTTTCTCAGAAAGCTTCTTTCCGTTCTCATCTGAGTTTATTTCTGGTCTCAAAGCGCCCCCGTGTGTCTCATTGCAGATTCTGCGTAAGTGCTGTTAGCAAGCTTCTCAATGAAAACAGTGCTGTAACTCTGTGAGCTGAATTCACCTACAACAAAGCAGTTTCTCAGAGGGCTTCTCTGCAGTTTTTATCTGCGGATGTTTCATTTTCCACCCTGGGATTCAATGATATCCAAAATATCACTTCTGAGATTTCACAAAATCAGTGCCAGCAAACTCCTCCATGAAAGACTGGTGTCACTGTGAAATGAATTCACACATCTCAAATCAGTTTCTCAGAAAGCTTAATTCTGCTTTTTATCTGAGGATATTTCCTTTGTCCATAGAGTCTTCATAGCGATCCAAATTATCACTTCTCAGATTCCAAAGAAACAGTGCTAGCAAACGGCTCCTCGAAACACAGGTGTAACTCTAAGAGATGCAATCTCACATCACAAAGCAGTTTCTCAGAAGCTTCTTTCTGGTTTTTATCTGAGGAGATTTCCTTTGTCACCATAAACTTCATTGCACTAAGAAATATCCCATTGTAGATTTCAAGAACAGTGTGTTAGCAAACTGATCAATGAAAAGAAAGGTGTAACTCTCTGAGTTGCAGTCACACATCACAATGCAGTTTCACAGAACGCTTCTTTCTTGTTTTTATTTTAAGATACTTCCTTTGTCAGCGTAGGCTTCGATGTGATCCAAAATATCCCTTTCAGATTCCCCAAAAACAATGGTAAGAGACTGCTCCATGAAACGAAAGTGTAACTCGGTGAGATAAATTCAGATATCAGAAAGCAGTTTCTGAGAAATCGTTTTTCTATTTTTTATCTGAGAATATTTTCTTTTTCACCATAGCCCTCAATGAGCTACCAAATGTCACTTTGCAGATTCCAAGAAAATGTGTTAGCAAACTGCTTCATTGAAAGAAAGGTGTAATTCTGGGAGATGAATTCACACATCACAAAGAAGTTTCTCGGAGGGCTTCTCTCTAGGTTTATCTAAGGATATTTCCTTTTTCACTATAGGCCTCAATGCCTTCTGAAATATCACTTTACGTTTTCCATGAAAACTATTAGCAAACTGCTTCATTGAGAGAAAGGTGTAACTCTGTGAGATGAATCCACACTTCACAAAGAAATTTCTTAGAAAGCTTCTTTCTAGTTTTTATCTGAGGATATTTCCTTTTTCACCATAGGCCTCAAAGCGCTCCCAAATATCACTTTGCAGATTCCACGAAAACAGTGTTAGCAAACTGCTTCATGAAGAGAAATGTTTAACTATGTGTGTTGAATTCACACGTCACAAAGAAGTTTCTCAGAAAGCTTCTTTGTCGTTTTTATTTGAGGATATTTCCTTTCTCATCGTAGGCTTCAATGCAATCCAAACTGTCCCTTCTGAGATTCTCCAAAAGCAATGGTAACAGACTGCTCCTTGAAGTAATATTTTAACTCTCTGAGATGAATTCACTCGTCATAAAGCAGTGTCTCAGAAAGCTTCTTTCTAGTTTTTATCTGAGGAGATTTCCTTTTTCACCATAGACCTCAATGAGATCCAAAATATCACTTCACAAATTCCCCAGAAACCGTGGTAACAGACTGCTCCATGAATCGAAATTGTAACTCTGTGAGAAGAATTCGCACATCAAAAAGCAGTTTCTCAGAAAGTTTTTTTCTGGTTTTCATCTGAGGATATTTCCTTTTACACCATAGGTCTCAAAGTGCTCCCAAATATCACTTTGCAGATTCCACGAAAACAATGTTAGCAAACTGCTTCATGAAGAGAAATGTGTGACTCGGTGAGATGAATTCACATCTCACAAAGAAGTTTCCCAGAAAGCTTCTTTCTCGGTTTTATTTGAGGGTATTTCCTTTGTCATTATAGGCTTCAATGCTGTCCAAAATATCCCTGTCAGATTCCCCAAAAAGAATGGTAAGACACTGATCCATGAAACGAAAGTGTAACTCTGTGAGATGAATTCAGATATCAGAAATCAGTTTCTCAGAAAGCGTCTTTCTAGTTTTATTTGAGGATATTTCCATTGTCAGCGTAGACTTTAATGCTATCTAAAATATCCCTTTCAGATTCCCCAAAAACGATGGTAAGAGACTGCTCCATGAAAAGAAAGTGTAACTCTGTGAGTTGAATTCAGATGTCAGAAAGCAGTTTCTCAGAAAGCGTCTTTCTAGTTTTTGTCTGAGGATATTTCCTTTTTCACCATAGTCCTCAATGCGCTTCCAAATATCACTTTGGAGATTCCACGAAAACATGTTAGCAAACTGCTTCATTGAAAGAAAGGTGTAACACTATGAGATGAATTCACAGACTACAAAGAAGTTTCTCAGAAAGGTTCTTTCTAGTTTTTATCTGAGGATATTTCCTTTGTCAACATATGTCTCAATGCGATCCAAAATATGGCTTCAAAAATTCCCCAGAAACAGGGGTAACAGATTGCTCCATGAAGCGAAAATGTAACTTTGTGAGAAGAAGTCGCACATCAAAAAGCAGTTTCTCATAAAGCTTCTTTCTAGTTTTTATCTGAGAATATTTCCTTTTTCAACATACGCCTCAAAGCATTCCAAAATATTACTTTGCAGGTTGCACTAAAACAGTGTTAGCAAACTGCTTTGTGAAGAGAAAGGTGAAAACTGTGAGATGAATTCACACATACAAAGAAGTTTCTCAGAAAGCTTCTTTCTCGTTTGTATTTGAGGATATTTTCTTTGTCAGTGTAGGCTTCAATGCGATTCAAAGTATCCCTTTTCAGATTCCCCAAAAACCGTGATAAGAGACTGCTACATGAAACGAAAGTGTAACTCAATCAGATGAATTCTGATATCAGAAAGCAGTGTCTCAGAAAGCTTCTTTGTAGTTTTTATCTGAGGATATTTCCTGCTTCGCCATAGGCCTGAATGTGCTCCTGAATGTCCCTTCATGGATCTGTCCATGACGGAATTCCAAGTGTGTAATGTAAAGAAAGTTTTAACTATGTGAAGTGAATAAACATATATATCACAAAGCAGTTTCACAGAAATCTTCTTCCCAGTTTTTTTCTGAGGATATTTCCTTTTTCACCATAGCCGTCCATATGGTGAATGTCTCTTGGCAGCCTTTTCTCGAAAAGGAATTCACCAATCCTCTATGAGAAGAAAGGTATAATTCTGTGAGCGGAATGCACACATCACAAATCAGCTCCTTGGAAAGTTTCTATCCAGTTTCTATCTGAAGATATTTCCGTTTTAACCATAAGCCTCGAAGCACTCCCAAATATCCCTTCGCAGACCAAACGAAAACGGTGTTAGAATACTGCTCAATGAAAAGAGAAGCTGAACTGTGTGAGTGGAATTCACATGACACAGAGCAGTTGAACGGAAAGTTTCCTTCTGATTTTTATCTGAGGGTATTACTTTTACAGCATATTCTAAAGAGTGTTCCCAAATGTCCTCTGTCAGTTTCCACAGAAGCAGTGATTTCAAACTGCTCAATCCAAGGAATGATTTAACTCTATGAGATGAATGCACACATCACAAAGCAGTTGCTCAGAAAGCTTCTCTCCACTTTTCAACGGAAGGCATTTCCTTGCTCACCACAGGCTTCTGGGCGCCACTTACTATCCCTTCACAGATTCCTCAAAGACAGAGTTTCCAAACTGGGCAACGAGGAGTAATCTTTGACTCTGTGAAATGAATGCACATATCAGAGTGCAGTTTCTTGGAATACTTCTTTCTGGTTTTATTGGAAGATATTTCACTTTTCTCCATGGTCTTCAATGTGCTGCAAAATATCACTTTTTGGTTTTACAGGAACAGTGTTCAAACACTGCCTTATGCGAAAAGAGATATAACTCGCTGAGTGAAATACACACACTGCAAAGCAGTTTCTCAGAAAGCTTCTCTCCAGTTTTTATCTGAAGATATTTTCTTTTTCACCATAGGCAAGAATGTAATCCTGAATATCACTTCGCGGATCCATCCATGATGGAGTTTCCATGCTGCATAATGTAAAGAAAGCTTTATCTATGTGAGATGAATAAACATAGCAAAAAGCAGATTCACAGAAACTTCTTTCCAGTTTTTATCTGAAGATATTTCCTTTTTCAGCACAGTCCTGAATGTGCTCCTGAATGACCCTTCGCAGATCCATCCATGACAAAGTTTCCAAGCTGCGTAATGTAAAGAAAGCTTTTTCGATGTGAGATGAATAAACAGAGCAAAAAGCAGATTCACAGAAAGCTACTTTGCAGTTTTTATGTTAAGATGTTTCCTTTTTCACCCTAGTCCTGAATGTGCTCCTCAATGTCCCTTCGTGGATCCATCCATGACGGAGTTTCCAAGCTGCGTAATGTAAAGAAAGCTTTATCTATGTGAGATGAATACACATATCACAGATCAGTTTCACAGAAAG
>NW_022161442.1:0-15427 GCF_008728515.1 Papio anubis
CTAAAAGAATTCCCTTGTTCCTCTGTAACTTTACATATCCTGTTTACATCGGGCTATAAAAAGTAAGCACTCGCATTGTTCGAGGCCCTCTTGTATGCTGTGGAACAGAGGGACCAAGTTCGAACTTGTAGTAAAGGCTCCTTGCCGCTTGGCTTTGACTCTGGACTCTGGTGGTCTTCTTTGGGGAACAAACGGTCTGGGTATACATCTGGACGCTCGTCCGGGATTCCCCAAGCCCACCAGACCCCTGGTCAACGGATCTACCAGGATCAATCTGCTGATAGGTGAGCTGGCTCGTCTCTGTTTTTCTGTCTGTGTCTGTTCTGAACCTGTATTTGTGACTTGCGAGGTCTGGAACTGAAGCTGACGCAGTCCTGGCGGACGCGCTATAGGATGGCCAGCGGGACTGGTGGGAGACGTCCCCTGGCTCTTGTCTGATCCAGATTTTTATCTGAACTGATTCTGACCTGGGCTTCCGGAGCGCGCTTGCGGCTAGATATTATTAATATGCCAGATTTCCTTTATAGGAATTCTAACCCATATTCTTTTACAGGAAGGGACTACAAATTATTACAGGATGGGTAATACCCAGATCACTCCCCTATCTCTCCTTACAAGTAATTTCAAGGATGTTAGAGCAAGGGGGCATGATCTTAGTATGGAAATCAGGAAGGGAAAGCTAATTGCTCTGTGCCGCTCCAAATGGCCTGCCTTTGATGTGGGGTAGCCACCCGAAGGGACGTTCCGACTTCCTGTCATCACTAGAGTAAAGTCCAAGATTTTCCTACCTGGGCGTGCGGGCAACTTAGATCAAATCCCATATATCCTCATATGGCAGGACCTTTTTGAGAACCCGCCTCCTTGGCTGTCCCCTTTCCAATCAGCCCCTGAACCCTGTAAGGCACTGGTTGCTCGGCCGCTAAAATCCAAGCAACCGACTGCCCCCCCCATCCTGTTCTCCCTGATAGCGGGGACCCACTGTCCACAGAACCCCCTCCGTATCCCTCCGGGCCCCAGGCCCCAGCCCCCCAGGCTGAGCCGCGGGAAGGAGCAGGTGGACGGGAGGCGGCCGGCGCACCCGGACCCACTGAAAGTGGAAGTAACTCTGAAGGGCCGGCGCGGCAGACATGAGGGCGCACTTTGCGGGCTAGCTCCCCCCAGCCGCCTGACTCCACAGTGGCTCTACCTCTTTGGGAAATAGGACCCCTAGATGACACGGGAATCCCCAGGCTCCAGTACTGGCCATTCTCCACCAGTGATCTGTATAACTGGAAGACTCAGAGTGCTTGGCTTTCAGACAACCCCAGAGATTTAATGGCTTTACTGGATAGTGTCATGTTCACCCACCAGCCCACTTGGGATGATTGTCAGCAGCTCCTCCAAATCTTGTTCACAATGGAGGAGCGAGAGAGAATACAGGTAGAAGCTAGAAAGCTGGTCCCGGGGGACGACGGTCAACCGACTGTCAACCCCGACCTCATAAATATGACTTTTCCTCTGACCAGGCTGGCGTAGGACTACAACATGTCAGAAGGTAGGGGATGGCTACACCTTTATCACCAGACTCTAATGGCGGGTCTCCGGGCAGCTGCTTGCAAGCCCACTAATTTGGCAAAAGTATGCGCTGTTCTGTAGGGAAAGACAGAAAGCCCAGCTACCTACTTAGAAAGATTAATGGAAGCTTTTAGACAGTACACCCCCATAGACCCAGAGGCTCCAGGAAGTCAGGCAGCTGTTGTAATGTCCTTTGTAAATCAGGCGGCCCCAGACATTAAAAGGAAACTCCAGAAATTAGAAGACTTAGAAGGAAAACAGATTCAGGACCTCCTTCAGATAGCCCAGCGGGTTTACAATAACAGAGATACTCCAGAGGAAAAGCAATTTAAGGCCACTGAAAAAATGACCAAGGTCCTGGCAGCAGTAGTACAGAAAGAGCATCAACAGCCAGAGAACACCCAACCTAGGCGGTCCCCCAGACATGATAATCTGAGCAAAGACCAATGTGCCTACTGTAAGGAAGCTGGCCACTAGGTAAGAGACTGCCCCAAAAAGAAACAACGAGGACAGGGACCCCCTAGTACTACACCCGTACTAGTCACTCAAGATGAAGACTAAGGAAGACAGGGTTCAGACCCCCTCCCCGAACCTAAGGTAACTTTGCAAGTGGAGGGGTCTCCAGTTCAGTTCTTGGTTGATACGGGAGCACAGCACTCGGTCCTAGTTAAAACTAATAGAAAATTATCCTCCAAGTCCTCGTGGGTACAAGGGGCCACAGGAATTAAGAAATACCCCTGGACAACACAAAGAACAGTAAACCTCGGAGACAGGAATGTAACCCATTCTTTCCTGGTCATCCCTGAGAGCCCCTGTCCCCTATTAGGGAGAGACCTGCTAACCAAAATGGGAGCACAGATCCATTTCCTCCCTGAGGGGCCTGTCGTGACCACCTCCCAAAATCAGCCAGTGTCCGTCCTGACTATAACCCTAGAAGATGAGTACCGGCTCCACCAGGAGCGAGCAGCCCCTGACCAGGACATAGCAACCTGGCTCCAGCAATATCCAGGAGCTTAGGCGGAAACGGGGGGCTTAGGACTAGCAAAACACCATCCTGCCTTGTTTGTTGAACTCAAGCCTAGGACAGACCCCGTTCAGGTACGCCAATACCCGATGCCCCTAGAGGCCAAAGAAAGGATTGCACCACATATTCGCCAGCTCCTTGACCAAGGGGTCCTTTGCCCATGTCACGTGCCCTGGAATACTCCATTGTTGCCGGTATGAAAACCTAATAGCGGAGAATACAGACCTGTACAAGACTTGAGAGAAGTCCATAAGAAGGCTATGGACATACATCCAACTGTGCCTAACCCATACACCCTCCTGAGTACCCTAAACCCTAAACATCAATGGTACACTGTTTTAGATTTAAAAGATGCTTTCTTCAGTTTGCTTTTAGCCCCTCAGAGCCAAAAGCTCTTTGCCTTCCAGTGGACTGATCCTGAGAGGGGCCTAAGTAGCCAACTGACATGGACCAGACTGCCACAAGGATTCAAAAACTCTCCTACCCTGTTCAAGGAGGCCCTCCATGAAGACCTGGGTGAGTACTGATGCAACCACCCTGAAATAACCTTACTACAGTATGTTGATGACCTCCTGATTGCTGCTGAGACCCAAGAAGCTTGTATTCAAGGGACCAAGGGTCTCCTACAGACTCTAAGGAATCTAGGCTACCGAACCTCAGCAAAGAAAGCTCAAATCTGTAAATCAGAAGTAACATATCTGGGGTACCTGCTAAAAGGAGGGCAGCGCTGGTTAACAGACGCCCGGAAGCAGACCGTTCTGCAGATCCCCAGGCCACAATCCACCCGACAAGTAAGAGAATTCCTGGGGTCGACGGGATTTTGTAGACTATAGATACCTAGGTTCGTAGAGCTGGCTAAACCCTTGTATCAGGCAACACGGGGGCAGCAACCATTTAATTGGACAGAAGAAGCCGAGTCGGCTTTCCAGGAGATCAAAACCGCCCTACTCTCTGTGCCTGCACTGGGACTACCTGATGTCACCAAGCCCTTCCACTTATACGTGGACGAGAGCAAGGATGTTGCCAAAGCGGTAATAACTCAGAATTTAGGCCCCTGGCGGAGGCCAGTTGCCTACCTGTCAAAGAAATTAGACCCAGTGGCTGCCGGGTGGTCCCCTTGTCTCCGAATGATTGCGGCCACGGCCCTGATGGTACAAGATGCTGATAAACTTGTCATGGGTCAAGAATTACGGGTCATTACCCCACATGCCATCGAGGGTGTACTCAAACAGCCACCTAATCGATGGATAAGTAACGCCCGGCTCACCCACTACCAAGGAGTACTACTAAATCCCCTCAGGGTAACTTTTCTGCCCCCAACAACCTTAAACCCTGCCTCGCTGCTGCCCAACCCGGACCTGGACGCCCCACTCCATGATTGCACCGAGATACTAGCTCAGGTGCACGGAGTTCGAGAGGACCTGCAGGACCGTCCACTTCTTGACGCTGACCTCGTCTAGTTCACTGATAGGAGCAGCTTCATACACCAAGGCCAGAGGTACGCTGGAGCGGTAGTGACTTCAGAGACTGAGGTAATCTGGGTGGAACACCTGCCCCCAGGGACATCGGCCCAGAAGGCCAAACTGATAGCGCTCACCCAAGCTCTTACCTTAGGGGCAGGGAAGAAACTGACAGTATACACAGACAGCCGATATGCTTTTGCTACGGCGCACATACATAGGGCCATATACAGGGAGCGAAGGTTACTAATGGCTGAAGGAAAAGAGAGAAAAAACAGGCAAGAGATCCTAGCCCTGTTAACAGCCCTATGGAGACCAGAAAACTTGGCCATTATACATTGCCCAGGGCATCAGAAACCAACCACTCCAATTGCTCAAGGCAACT
The DNA here is from genome assembly GCF_008728515.1 of Papio anubis. Lineage (NCBI taxonomy): Eukaryota > Metazoa > Chordata > Mammalia > Primates > Cercopithecidae > Papio > Papio anubis. Next base: position 4,424 of record NW_022161442.1, read on the forward strand.
TTCTGGCAGACCAAACTGCAAGGGGTGTGGCAAAGGCTCCCAGCCAACTCCTTGCACTCCAGCTCCCTGATCCGGGCCCCCGGGACTTGCCATATCTCCCTGATTATTCAGAACAAGATCTCCAGTGGATCGACAAACTTCCCCTGAAACAGATCCAGACTAGGTGGTAGACTGATACTAATGACCAAACCATCCTACCAGAAAAATTAGGACAACAAGTGTTAGAACACATCCACCGAACCACCCACCTGGGTACCCGGTGGATGATAGACCTGATCAGACGCTCCAAGCTCAAAATCAGACATGTAGCTGAGATGGCCAGCAGCATCGTGACACATTGCAAAGTCTGCCAGCTTAACAATGCCTACCCCCAATCCCAGGCTGCAACAGGAACAAGGCTCAGAGGAACCAGGCCCGGTGTCTACTAGGAAGTAGATTTTACTGAGATAAAGCCAGGAAAATACAGGTATCGGTACTTACTTGTCTTTGTAGATACTTTTTCAGGATGGACTGAAGCATTCCCAACCAAAAAGGAAACTGCTCAGGTTGTAGCAAAGAAAATCCTGGAAGATATCCTCCCCACGTATGGCTTCCCCATCCAGATAAGTTCAGATAATAGGCCGGCCTTCGTCGCTAAGTTAAGTCAGGATTTGGCTTCCATCCTTGGGGCAAATTGGAAACTACATTGCGGTTACAGGCCCCAGAGTTCAGGACAGGTAGAGAGAATGAATTGGACCTTAAAGGAGACCTTAACTAAAGTGACTATGGAGACTGGCGCTAATTAGGTGGTCCTTCTCCCCTACGCTCTGTTCTGGGCCCGTAATACCCCTTACAGACTAGGCCTTACCCCTTACAAAATCATGTATGGCAGACCCCCACCCCTGGTTCCCAGCCTAAAAGATGATCTGCTCAAATCTGATACAGAAAATGTCTCTGAACTCTTATTTTCCCTACAAGCCTTGCAGAAAATTCATCAAGAAATCTGGCCCAAGCTGAAGGAACTATATGAGACCGGTACCCCACCGACACCCCATCCGTACCATCTGTGAGACTGGGTCCTGGTTAAGCGACACCGACAAGAGACCCTAGAACCCAAGTGGAAAGGACCACTCCAGGTACTCCTAACCACACCCACCGCCCTGAAGGTAGAAGGCATCGCGTCGCGGATCCCCTACACCCACGTCAAGCCCGTGGACCCAACCTCCGACCTTCTGTGGCCAATCATGGTGGCAGCTGAAGCACCGGCCACATGGACTGTGGACAGAGCTAAGAACAACCCCTTAAAACTCACCCTGTGCTGGCAGCATAGCTCACTGCAAACATGCAGTTAGGTAGTCTAACCCTAACATTAGTCGCCCTAGTGGCCGCTGAGGAAAACACAAAACCAGCTCCTAATCCCTTTATCTGGAGATTCTGGCTTTATGAAAACCAAACCCGCCCTAGGCAACCTCATAAGCCCGGAAAATTATTGGCCCGTGCTGATTGCCCCTCCTCAGGGTGCAATAGCCCAATTTTACTAAATTTTACTGGTTTTCAAATAGCCAAACCAATGGCACCAATAATATGCTATGAATTTGATCAGACTAAATACAATTGTAAACACTATTAGTGGCACCAAAATGCTGCCTGCCCTTATAACTATTGTAACATCCATAAATCCCATTATTGAGGAAAAGAAGAACAGTTAGATCCTAAGTGGTCCTTCCATCGTAGATGGGATGGGGACTTTTCATATACATGGATAGTCAAAGACCCCTAGAACTCCCGCTGGACCACGCCACAACATAGGGCTGTATACTACTCCTCCTCCTCCACATGGCCTAGCAGTCACCTCTATCTGTGGCGAGGTCTAGTGCAGGTACGGCCCCTGGTCCATAGGAATATCCAATGACAAGAAAACAGACTAACACAAGACTTACGTCCTTTCTCCTGGTTAAAATTATTACAAGAAGGATTAGAACCTGCTGACCTTACAGGACTTCACAGTTGTCTGGCTGCTTTCTGCGTGCCACTCTAGGGCATCCACTGCTAACCATTGTCCCTCTGCATGAGGATCCTCTACCTCTGCCCAAGCTAACAACCTCCAAAACCTCTCATATGCCCCTATCCCTAACGTGCCACTATACCTAAACCCCAGTCAGGAGAAGTTTCCCTACTGTTTCTCAGGAACTAATTCCAGCCTCTGCAACATCACTGCAACGCCCCCTAGTATCACCCTAACGGCTCCGCCGGGCATATTCTTCTGGTGTAACGGAACATTATCTAAGAACCTATCTAGTCCCTCTGTTACCAACCTACTGTGTCTTCCTGTCACATTAGTTCCCCGGTTGACTCTACTAACTGCCGGCGAGTTCCTGATGTACACCGGTAACTGGACTAGTACTGCTATTCACCCAGTCCCTAGACCAAGACCTCCATGAGCCATATTTCTCCCCCTCATTGCGAGAATCTCCCTCACCTCATCCCCCATTGCAGCCGGACTGGCGGGGGGAGCCCTAGGTCACACCCTCGTAGAAAGCAACAAGTTATACCAACAATTTGCCGTTGCTATGGAGGAGTCGGCTGAGTCCCTTGCCTCCCTTCAGCGACAGATCACGTCCCTAGCTCAGGTAACCTTGTAGAACTGGAGGGCCCTAGACCTACTCACTGCTGAAAAAGGTGGCACATGTATGTTTCTAAAGGAAGACTGTTGTTTCTACACAAATGAATCAGGGCTTGTAGAGAACTGGGTCCAACAGTTACGCAAGTTAAGCACAGAAGTAAAAACAGCAGTTTGCTTCAGCTGCAGACCAATGGTGGAATTCCTCTATGTTTTCCCTGTTAGCCCCCTTCCTTGGACCCCTAAGTCTACTATTTTTGTTTACCATAAAACCTTGTGTTGTTAACAGAATTTTACAGTTTGTCAAGGAAAGGTTTGACACCATACAGCTCATGGTCCTCAGAGCCCAATACCAACCTGTAAACGCTGAAACAGAATCAGACTTATAAGACCCAAGATTGGCTCTGGAGGTACCTGAGAAAAGGGGGGAATGAAAGAAATCAGGCGCATGCCTCAGCCCCGGGCTCAACAAACAGGCCCAGTACAAACACATCCCACCATATATCTCTCAACTTCCTGAGCCCAGTAGAAACATATCCCAGCATATATCTCTCAACTTCCTGAGCCCAGTACAAACACATCTCTCAACTCAGAGAATACCATATATCTCAACTTTAGAAAAATATCACCGAGTCCCCCATAAGGACACAGCTGTTTGTGGTTTTACCAAGTGTGGGGAACCAATAGAAAACTGCTAAATGTATAACTTAAAATAAAACCAATTGTACAAGCAACCAAAAGAATTCCCTTGTTCCTCTGTAACGTTAATACGTGATCCTGTTTACATTGGGCTAAAAGCAAGCACTCGCATTGTTCGGGAGGTCTCTTGTGTGGAATGGAGCACCAAGTTCGGAACTTGTAGTAAGGTTCCTTTGCCACTTGGCTTTGACTCTGACTCTGGTGGTGTTCTTTGAGGAACAAACGGTCTAGTACAATGAGGGGTACATGCAGGTCAGGTGCTGGTACAGCTGACAGCTCCCTTGCAAAGATATTTACTTGAATGAACCATACCACAAGCTTCCCTGCAGGTACTGAAGAATGCAATGGCCCAGAAACGTAGAAATGCCAGAAACTTCAGAGATAGAAGATGTCATCACACTCTGGCTTGGGGAAAGCTTTAGATCTGGTCTCTTTTAGAGGCAAAACTCCTGATTTCATTTCTATTTTCCTTTTTTTTAAAACATATCTATGGGATAACTATGGCTTAAATTAGGTTTTAAAGCTGGTTCTGTCTCTTTGCTAATGTATAATTAGGATGTATTTTCTTTCACTCTCACTGCTTTTATTTTAACATGACATGCTATAGAAGAAAATGGGCAACATTGGCCCAACACCTTTCTGCTGCCTGTAGAGCTTATCTATTTCAGAGGCAGTAAGATTTTGGCTTAGGAATAACAAAACATCTTCTCATGTAAGACCAAACACACGGGCTAGATATTAGAAATGCTTCATATATTTATCGATGCATCAGAAAACTTCCACAGGTCTTACTTTACTTATTTAAGGTACTGTAATGAAAAAGAAACTTGCATTTTACTGGCACCTCATTCATTTTGCATTTCCTATAGGGGAAGCCATGGACTTGGAGTGTTGCTTGTTAAAACAGGAAAACTGATGATGATATGACCAAAAGAGTCTCTAGACCGAGATCAGAAAAGCTGGGGCAACACAGTTTGGTTTTGATGTTTCCAGGGAGAATGTTTCTCTGATGTTTGGGAGTTGTTTACTGTGGTGTTTTCTGATATGACTGCTAAGAAGGCATGAACAATTTTACAATATTTATAAAGATTTGGGTTGTTTCACAGTGCAAAAAGCTTTGCACATAAGAAACTTCAAACAGTATGCCTTCCCACCCTTAGAAACTATCTAAGTCTGCAATTGTATTGACAAAGAAAAACTGCATAGTTGTGGTGGATTATTGGTACAAATTCAACAAGCAGAGGAACAGCCTGAAAAATCAGGCCACACAGACACAATGTATAATACTGCACAATCCTATGGCCCAAGCAAATATATTTTTAAAAGCTCAACTTTCGTGTGTGTGTGTGTGTGTGTGTGTGTGTGTGTGCTTAAGACATGCCCAGAGCTACTCAGATTAAAAAAAACAAAAAAAAAACTTCATTAAAATGTTATGTCTTTTTGTTTTGTGTCCAGAGAGCTTCCAGGAAATAGCGTCTCTGTTTTTCTGAACATGTGCACGTTTTCCTCCTGTTTGTTACAAAGGGCATGGTACATTACTGGACATGCTTTAGACTACGAGTCAAGTTTCTGTAAATTATCGTTTTAGCCTCTGGTCACAGGCCAGTTTCTGGGGCCATGCTTTCACTTTAACTCTTGTGTGGCTCAAAGCCAAGTTCCTGAGCCAAGCTGAGTCATCACTTCAGCTATTAATTGTTGCAGGCCCAAGGTCCCAGAAAAGATGAGTAGTGCATTCTTCAAGACTAGTTAGTACACTTTATTTCTTGAGTCCATCTATTTATGTTTATATCTATTGCCCTCTATTTATATTCATATCTGCAGCCTGTCCTCAGTTGTTTATTTTTTCTCTATTTGTTTGTTTGTTTGTTTTTTAAATTTATTTCTCAAGAGTAAACAAAGCTCTGGGCCAGTGTCAGATGAAATCCAACTGATTTTCCTGCCATACTTACAAGGCTTAGGAGAAAGGATGTGGGAGACACATTGACAGTCCCCTCTAACCCTCCACTGTTGAAAGTGTTGCCTCTGTCCTAACTGTTTTATTTAACAGAAGATCTAGTTGTCACATGGGACTGAAAGGATATCTAAATGAAAGTTTCCGGTTAAGAATAGAGCACACTGTCATGTGAAGGCCTTAAAACTGACTCCGGTTTCTGACAGCCGATCAGAGTGTTGCCACCAAAAGTTTCAGGCTTTTCTGTTGCATTTTCTTTCTTTTTCTTTATCTTTTTTTCTTTTTTTACATTGTGTGGCTACTGGGTCTCCGATTTCTTCTTTGTATGCAATGTTGAGACCTGGAGAGATAATCCTACTGCTAAAAGTCAGTAATTAGAAATGCAATTCAAATAGTTACTATTTTGTGATTTTTTTTCCAAAACGTTAAGAATTCAAAATTGCAGTCTAAAACTTTTGTTTAATAAGAGTCTTCTTGTCTGCCAATGAGAGATATTTATGACATTGTATGGAATGGCATACATTCAAATAAAATTTCTCTCTTTTGGGTGGATATTTCTCTATAAAAAGCTCAGCACTGCTACATATATCTAAACAGTTGCTTTGTGAGACACATCCTACTTTTCTGCAGAGACCCATATTGTGAGGACAGGCAATAGAGCCTTAACCTTCTTTTTCTGACTATTGACTATATACACCCAGGATTCAGCATTTTCATGAACATTTTAGACCTTAAAATGCAACCTAGTGAGATGAGGTTTTTCTCTGTGGGAAGCATTGTCACTACTTTGCACAAAACCATTGGTTATTTAACTGCTCTCTCTTCCATGTCTCTTAAAAGGAGAGTAAAAACTCTGCCTCTATTTGTGTTCGTGTAATTTCCACTTTCAATAATCAGAAAGAAGGTGCCTTTGGGAGACATAGTCTAGCTAACTGCCATCTTATGAAAGCCAGCCATACATGTTCTTCACCTAGCAGAACTGAAGTTTAAACTATAAGAGAATTTTAGGTGTCAAAGTCAGCGGTTCTTATTTCCTGGAATTTCAATGTTTTTCTAGGCCATAGCAAGGGAAGCCAGCAATAGTGTTAAAATTCTTACTCTATATAATGTCTTGCTTGAATCCAATGATTATAGAATTTTTTGGTTTCCAGGTTACTTGGGGAATCTTCTAGGTTCAGTAGGGCTTAGGAAATCAGCCAGATTCACCAGTGGAGAGCAAAAGCCTCTGCAGGTAAACATTACTTGTCCTACTGTCTAGCTCCTCTGGAACTGTGGGTGAAGGTCTGGCTTGCATCCATCGGGGACATCTACATCAGTCACCAGACTCAGGAAAGACAAGAGGATGCAAACAGGAAGGAACATCTTCTCTATCTTTTTAATCAGTCAGGGCTACTTCAAAGGGGGAAAAGAGTATGGGATGCTTTCTCTATTTCTTTAGAAAGATCACAATCTGCAGTGTGCAGCTCTCTGTGTACATTATGAAACACAGAAATTTAATTGACCGTGAGACTCTGAAAAAAGAAAGTGGCCTATTTTCTTTGTTTCTTTGTTTGTTTGTTTATTTATATTTATTTATTTACCTCTCAAGGGCATGACAATCTTACCAGCTCCAGGACAGACAGGCCTAGCTTTCTGAGGGACATGTCCATTTAGTACTATTTAACAATTAAAACTTTTCTTCAGATGGCAAAGAAAAGACTTTAAGTTTTTTTTTCTATTCTGTTTTGTTGTTGTTGTTGTTGTTGTTGATTTTGTACAAGCTTACCTTGATTTAGGAGACAACCCAGATCTTTCTAAGCATTGTAAAACAGACTCTGCCCTCTCAGCAGTCATGCCAAGCAAGTTTTAAAGAGATAATTCATTAAAATCAGAGACTAACCCCTGAGGAACACTCAAATGTAACTTCTAAATGCCCTACCTGCCACCCTCATTTGGAACCACCAGTCGCCATTCATCAGCTTGTCTTTGTGCTACTAAAGAAACCCGCAACTTCACTGTTGCCCCTGCAGGAAATACTCAATGTTAATGACACTAGAAAAGTGTAAGTTTCCTTCTCATTGCAGGGACTTAGACAAATCACAAAAAAACATAAGCAAGTGTCCTCTGATGACCTCAGTGGATATACAGTGACATTTCAAAATCTAACGCAGGTGTTTAATCATACCTGGAGAGATAATACATCACTCCTAAACCAACCCTCATTGTTGTCCTAAAGCGGGCAGCTTTACAGAGAGCAGATATATCCATGGATGAACCACATGTCTTTCTTAAAATCTTGAAAATGGGAGGGTGAAAAGGAAAAAAAAACAGATAACAGAATTCTTCTTCCTAATAGGAAGGAATCCAGTGCCAAAAACGCAATTGGAATCTTAGTGACCCGAGAGGAGTGAGAAAAAATTATCTAATGAGCATACTGGAAGGCTTATAAGGGAACAGGACAAAACTTCTTAATTACTCTAAACTACTCATAATAAATTAAAACCACACAAAAATTATTAAGCCTTTTTTAAAACCTGAGAAACAATGTAGTGAAACACATTCTTCTCTCTCCCTATTGAATTAAGAAACAGTTAATCTTAAGATAAAAGTTTATTACTCAAGCAGACCCTGACATCAAAAGAAAGCTGCAAAAACATGTCATAGGTTCAGGTGATATTGTAGTTTTAACAGTGTACAAAGATATAACAGCCTTTCTTTCATTTGAGATAACACAACGGCTTTTATTTTACATTTAAGATCAAGGGCTGCAGACATAGGAAAGTGTTTGAAGCAAAAGTTTAAATAAGTGACTAAATAAGCTCTCTGCCAGCAGAGATGGAAGCTTGAATAAGTTGTCCACTGGAGTTTAAGGTTATTGTGGATATATATATATCTGCTTAGTGCTGTCTTGGAGAATGTGTGACTTAGCTTTGTCCAGGCCCAGGACCTGTTAGCCAGCCTAGCTCAGGAACTTTGAATGGGAGAGGTCTGATGTGATAATGAGAGAATGAATTTAGCTTGACCAAGGACCTATCATGAACTAAAGTTAAAGCTTGGCCTGGGATGTAAGTTACTGAAGTTATGATTCACATGTGTTGAGCAAACAGTCAAAAACAAAAAGAAAGATTCCAGCCAGTATCCACTAGATCCCACTGGTTTTATGCCCACCGAGAAAAACAAAGACACTTTATTTCTGGAAGCTCTGTGAGCATACAGAAAACAGAATTTATATGCCAGGCATTGTTTCCCTCATCTGAGTGAGCGGGAGGTTTGTACAAGCTTTTATCTGAATGGACTGCAGGTTCTACCATGTGTTTCACTACAGCCATGCTTTCAGGCACAATCTTCTGTGTCAGATCTCTTGCTGGTTCCTATGCGTTTGTGTTTTGTTTTTTTGTTTGTTTGTTTGTTTTTTGGTCCGATTATTACATCACGTTGAATGAGGCCCTTACATGGGGACTGGGGGTCTTCCTGTAAGGACCATTTCTTTGCTGTTTACATAAGGAAAGCTAGCTAAGTTGTCTTTGTCATTCCTCAGAAATGAAAACTCTAACTGCTCTTAGGAGATTGGGCATTGGTCTTTCTGTACACTTTCTGCTGGAGAAGAATGTTGGGTAGAAGACAGTAGGTAGGATTCTACCGAGAGCTGGTTAAGTGTTTGTAGAGAAAGACATGTTAATGAAAGGTTTTATTGGCATTACAGTTTAAAGCATGTTAAACTTCAGGGAAAAAAAATCAATTTGGATTATTAGAAAAAGCATATCACAACTAGTCAAGGAGAGTAGTTCAAGGCTGCTGACATGACTGGAAAACTGGTGGATATCTATATATACATATACACACACATATCTGCTAAGATTTGGTTACATGACACTTGCATTTACTTAGCTTTCTACATTTGATCACTCAAAACAAAAATTCTGTTAGAGGAAACCTATTTTACTTTATTATCTGTAAATATTTGTAGAATGCTGGTCCAGAATTAGAATATTGTTCTAGATTTCTCTATTAGTTACATCTTTCTGTTTTCCCAGAACTGTTGCAGGAAATCACCAGTTGGCTCACGGGGCGGGGGGGGAGATTAATTTAAATTTTAGGAAAAACTTGAAAAACAATTTATGAGATGAGAAGTTAGTGACAGAGCTGTGATAGGCTGTGAGACATATATCTTTCCTCCAGTCCTGATTTTTGTTAAGAATGAATCATGATAAAAACTTAGTTGTTTGCAAAACAGATTTGTCTGACACATAACCAGACTATTTTTGCACAGTGCTGCATGAAATACCTTTACATGTGCTTTCCTCATTGGCTTTTATGAAACTATATTCTACAAGGAATCTTAATAGGATATTAGAAAGCTGAGCCCAGCCATAGGTTTATTCCCTTAGATACCTATTATTTGGGTAAACTTCTCTATATTTTGAGGTTACAAATGTATGGGATTCCAGGCCTGATAGAAAGAGGCACTATTTATTTTTATTTATTTATTTATTTATTTATTTATTTATTTATTTATTTATTTATTTATCTATTTATTTATTTATTTATTTTACTTCCCACAGGTTAGAAAGCCTGTATTAGCCTGCATAAACAAAGTATAAGGCCAGGTTTATTCAGGGGCCTTTTATTGCTTTTAGAAGTCAAATATAATTCATTAAAGAAGACACACATTCCAGTCAAAGCCTTAGAATTTCAAGCACCTTTTTCTATTGGGTTATGTTGCAAATGAAAACATTTTTTTTGATCCACTGATTCAAACAATTTGTTATAAGTCAAGAAAAATCACATGTAGCTTCTGAATTTTAGAGACCCAGGCACAGACAAGAAAGTACACCCAGGTTTTAACAGGAGTATACCAACTGACAGTGTTAAAGCTGCAGCCCCACTCTTCTGTGGTTGCCTGTTCACTGATGGTAGTTTCTTTTTGCTGTGCAGAAGCTCTTTAGTTTAATGAGAATCCCATTTTGTCAATTCTGGCTTTGTTGCTGTTGCTTTTGTGTTTTAGACATGAAGTCTTGCCCATGTCTATGTCCGAATGGTACCTTTTACCTAGGTTTTCCTCTAGGGTTTTTATGGTATTAGGTCTAACATTTAAGTCTCCAATCCATCTTGAATTAATTTTATAAGGGAGTATGAAAGGATCCTATAGTTTCAGCTTTCTACTCTTATGGCCAGCCATTTCCCAGCGAAAGCACCATTTATTAAATAGGGAATTTTCCCCATTTCTTGTTTCTCTCAGGTTTGTCAAAGACTCGAGATGGCTGTAGATGTGTGGTATTATTTGAGGACTCTGTTCTTGGTTCCATTGGTCTTATATCTCTGTTGTGGTAACGTACCATGCTGTTTTCTTGGTTACTGTAGCCTTGTAGTATAGTTTGGAAGTCAGGTAGCGTGATGCCTCCAGCTTTGTTCTCCTTTGACTTAGGATTGTCTTGGAGATGGGGGCTCTTTTTGGTTCCATATGAACTTTAAAGCAGTTTTTCTAATTCTGTGAAGCAAGTCATTGGTAGCTGAGGGATGGTATTGAATCTATAACAACCTTGGGCAGTATGTGGCCATTTTCACGATATATTGACGAGCATGGTATGTTCTTTTCCATTTTGTTCGTGTCCTCTTTTATTTCACTGGAGAAAGTGGTTTGTAGTTCTCCTTGAAGAGGTCCTTTTACACTTTGTAAGTTGGATTCCTAGGTATTTTATTCTCTTTGAAGCAATTGTGAATGGAAGTTCATTCATGATTTGGCTCAGTAATACGTAACTGAACGAAGTGATAACAT